>NC_133647.1:135497530-135692567 GCF_009905375.1 Apium graveolens
CGCCAGAAATGGAAGATTTGCTTTTCTATAAATAGAAATGACAAGTGACAGTTTAGAAAGATAATAGCATGTTTATTATCCACTGTGTAAACCAGCAGTTAACTGAGCTATAAAGTTAACACTGGTCCTCTAGTTAGAGGTAACAATAATCTTGTAACACTCTCGTAAAGAAGCTGAGCTCTTTAACTTCGAAGAGCTTAGAAATTTTGTAGCAAAGCATATTAATTTTTAATACAAAAATTAAGTGAGTTTTGAAGATCTATGTTCTTTATTTGTGCAAGTTTAATTTCTGCATTAACACTTTTATATACAAGATTTAATTTACTTTGTTCAACCATTATCTTTCAAGAAAAGCCTAAAATCAGAAAAAACAATCACCCCCCCCCTCCTCTGTGTGATTCATTACCTAACAAGTGGTATCAGAGCAAAATCTGAAATAAAACAGATTTAAGATCTTGGAAGAATGAATACACAGAAAATTAGTAGCATCAAAATCCCTACCTTTGACAAAGCTAACTACACTCTTTGGAAAAAGAAAATGATGTTGTTTATCAAGATGACCAATCCACTCTATGTTCAAATTCTCAAGAATGGACCCTTCATTCCTATGGTAAGAGTTGAGGAATCTACAGATGGAGACATGGTCATACCAGCTCATTATGCTCCTAAAGATCCAGCTGAGTATTTTGACCCTGAAAATGAGCACAGAAATGTTTCACATTCATACAAGCATGGTTGCTACTAATGAAGAAGTTAGCAGATTAACAAAGTTAAATGAGAAGCTTGAAAATGAAAAACAAGAAGCTGAATTGTTGATAGTGGAGCTTGAAGCTTTGAAACAAGAAAATGGCTATCTGAAAAATAAGCTCAAGTGTGTAAATGAGATTGAGGGTGTGCTAAGAGAAAATTGGAGAAAAGTGAAGTAAAGTTGAAGTCCTTGAAGAATGCATCTGAATTGGTTGGTCAGTACCATGAGAAAAACAAACCATGTGCAAACATTGCCATTGGTCTTGATTATAATACCTTAAACGCAAAGAAGAAAAACACCGGTGATAGAGGAAAAGCAACAAAGAGTGAAAATGTTCCAGCAATGATGAAAAATGTGGGTCACCGGTATTTAAGACTTGTGAGGTAAACTTCAGTGAAGAAGAATTGATTATCAAGCAAGAAATTACAGATGAGGATAATGAAAAGAATGCAGATTCAATTCAATCTTCCAAGGATGAAGAAAATCGCATGGACAACCAAAGTACCAAGACTCCTGTCAAAGAAACCAAGATTGAAGATGCAAGTAAGAAGAAAAAAAAGAAGGGGAAGAATTGGGAAAAATAAAAGCAACAATCTGAACTATGTTGCAGATATTCCTGGCAAGAAGTGTGGAATATGTAGTTCTACAAATCATCTAACCCATCTTTGTAAAAAGGGTGTTAGTAAGCCAACTCAAGGAACTTGCAAATACAATGAAGCATATTTAGATGATCCCTACTCATTCGGTGATAAGTTTGATTGCATCCCTTGCAACTTGAAAGTGATGAAGAGTTGTCACAAACTGAGAGTAAACCTAAAAGAAACACAAATTGAGTCTATATCAGAAAGGGAAAATGCACAACAATTATTGAACTCTATTTGATCTGAAACAAATCACTCTACTTCTGCTAAATCAGTTAACAAGAAGAAAGTACCCAACACTGCTTGGGTTACTAAACACACATGAATCTCATTGTGTGCAGGACAAAGTGAAGAAAGTCATATGATAGGTGATAAGACCCTGCTATCACAGTTTTAGGAGAAAGCTGGCCCATTGGTGACCTTTGGAGACAACAGCAAAGGATTCACAATGGGATATGGCAAGATTGTTTCTGAAAATGTTGTCATTGATGATGTAGCACTAGTAGCTGGTCTTGAGGTGAATCTTCTCAGTGTTAGCCAATTTGTAGACAAAGGCTTTGAAGTTTTATTCAACAAAGAAAATACACCTTTGTCAGCAAGAAAACTGGTGATATTGCTTTGAAATGAGCAAGGAAAGGAAGCTTGTTGTTGCAGACTTGGGCTCAACAAATAAGGATGGTATTTGTTGCTTCTACACCCAGGCATCAGAAGAACAAAGTAAGCTATGACACAAGAACTTGTCTCACTTGAATTTCAAGGCAATTAACAACTTAGTCAAAAAGGAGTTAGTAAGAGACATGCCAAGCTGGAGTTTGCTCAAGTTGAAGTCTGTGAAGCTTGTCAGAAAAAAGATGAAAAGATCTAGTCACAAGTCAAAAAATGTGAATTCTATTAATGCACCCTTGCAACTTATACACATGGACTTGTTTGGACCAGTAAATGTCTTATCAATCTCAAGGAACAGATATGCACTTGTGATGGTGGATGATTTCTCAAGATACACTTGGGTAGGTTCATGTACTTAAAGATGAAACTCCACATATCATAATTGAGCACATCAAGAAGATAGAAAAGTAGGCTGAAGATTTCAATTGTGTGAAAAGACTGAGAAGTGACAATGAACAGAATTCAGAAATGCTATATTAGTGAATGCAAAGGCAAAGGCATTGTTCAAGAATTCTGAGCTGCCAGGATCCCTCAACAAAATGGAGTAGTTGAAAGAAAGAACAGGACATTGGTTGAAGCTGCTAGAACAATGCTGCAAGATGCCAAGTTGCCAACAAGTTTCTGGAAGAGGCTGTCAACACTGCATGTTATACTCAGAACAGATATCTCATTAACAAGGCACATGGCAAGTCATCCTACTCAATCATGTCCAAGAGAAAGCCTACTGTAAAGCATCTTCATGTGTTTGGAAGCAAATGTTACATTTTGAAAGATAATTCTGAATATGTGGGAAAATTTGACTCAAAGGTCTTTGAAGAAATTTTTCTGGGATATTCACCGGAAAGAACAGCCTACAAAGTGTATGTGACTAATCAAAAGATTATGGAAAGCCAGATGTGACCTTTGATGATGACAAGTGTCCAGGCTTGGAATGCCTTGATAATAAAGAAGTTGAAGCCCTTACATTTGAAAACCTCAACATTGATAGTGATTCTGATGGAGAAGATGATGTCAATGCACAACAAATGATGAAAGAAGAGTCTACTGAACAGGGAAATCATGGTAATGGAAGCTCATCTCAGACACCTAATCTTGATGGAACAAACTCAGGGGGAGAAAGAAAAGAAGGATCCACCAGTCATACTAATAATGAAGAAAATAATGAAGATACAAGTCAACAAACTCACACTAGGAAATGGGATAGAAGTCACACCAGAAGCAATTATTGGTGATCCTACTGCTGGTGTGAGGACTAGAAGTGCAACTGCTAATGAGTGCTTACATGCATATTTTCTGTCTCAAGCAGAGCCTAGGAAAATTGATGAAGCTTTGCTGGATCCTGACTGGATATCTGCCATGCAGAAGAGCTGAATCAGTTTAAAGAAGCAAAGTCTGGAAGTTAGTTCTGCACCAAAATAATTTTATTATTTGGCATGACCGGTGGGGACATCCGGGTTCAATTATGATGCGGAGAATTATTGAAAACTCACATGGACATCCATTGAAAAACCAGAAGATTTTTCAATTTAATAAATTCTCGTGTGTGCTTGTTTCAAGGAAAATTAGTTATCAAGCCTTCTTTGGCAAAAGTTGGAACTGAATCTCTTAAGTTTTTAGAAAGGATTTAGGGTGATATATGTGGACCCATTCACCCATCATGTGGACTTTAAAAATTTATGGTAATAATTGATGCATCAACACGATGGTCACATGTGTGTTTATTATCTTCTCGCAACCTGGCTTTTGCAAGATTACTTGCATAAATTATTCGATTAAGAGCACAGTTTTTGGATCATAATATCGGTACGATCCGTTTAGATAATGCTGGAGAATTCACATCATGAGTTTTCAATGAGTATTGTGTGTCAATTGGAATTAATATTGAACATTTCTTGCTCATGTTCATAGACAGAATGGTCTAGCAGAATCATTCGTTAAATGACTTCAATTAATTGCCAGACCATTGATTATGAGAACGAATCTCCCCACTTCAGTTTGGGGGCATGCTAGTTTGCACGCAACATCACTTGTACGCATTAGAACTACAAGTTATCATAAATTTTCTCCCTTACAATTGGCTTCTGGAAGAGAGCTTGATATTTCTCATCTGAGAACTTTTGGATGTGCGGTATATGTCCCAATTTCTCCACCGCGACGAACAAAGATGGGTCCCCAAAGAAGATTAGGAATATATATTGGCTATGAATCTCCTCTATAATAAAATATTTTAACCATTGAGAGGTGATATGTTCACAACAAGATTTGCTGATTGTCATTTTGATGAAACAGTTTTCCCTAGATTAGGAGGAGAGAATAAGATTATTCTTGGAACATGGGGAGAAACTAAACTGCTGAAAAAAGGAATTACATGGAATGCATCACCATTGAATACTTATGATCCCCGTACAAATCAATGTGAACATGAAGTTCAGAAAATAATTCATCTACAAGGTATTGCGAATCAGTTGTCTGATGTATTCACTGATATAAATAGAGTGACTACGTCACACATACCAGCTGAAAATGCTCCTGTAAAAATAGAAGTCCCAGAAGAACAAATAATTAATGCAAGTGAATCAGTGCTGTTAGGTAATGAATCACACACAGAGGGGGGGTGAATGTGTTTTTCTGATTTTAGGCTTTTCTTGAAAGATAATGGTTGAACAAAGTAAATTAATCTTGTATAGAAAAGTGTTCATGCAGAAATTAAACTTGCACAAAATAAAGAACACAGATCTTCAAACTCACTCAATTTTTGTATTAAAAATTAAGATGCTTTACTACAAATTTTTAAGCTCTTCGAAGTTAAGAGCTCAGCTTCTTCTCGAGAGTGTTACAAGATTTTTTTGATCTAAATTGTTACTTCTAACTAGAGGACCAGTGTTAACTTTTTAGCTCAGTTATCTGTTGGTTTACATAGTGGATAATAAACATGCTATTATCTTTTCTAAACTGTCACTTGTCATTTCTATTTATAGAAAAGAAAATCTTCCATTTCTTGCTTAGCATATCTTAGTATCCTGTCTTTACTTTAATCTTCCTCTGTCAGTTAATCTTTGCCATTGATCTTGCACACACTTCAAGCTACTTTTTGTAGACTTTTCAATCCAGCTGTTGGATTGTTTGTTGATTGTTTATCTTGGATATTAAACTGATCTGCAATTCTGTACTTTGAGACTGTACTTCGAGATCTCCACTTTGATTTATTTGAACACTTGATATCTCGATAAGTATAAAGGCTTATCGAGATCTCTAGTTCTCCATAATGAGTTTGGCTTGTAGAGGTCTTCAGCTCATCGAGATCTCTAGCCTTCATAACCTCACTTGACCTGTAGATATCTCTGAGTTCTCGAATGGATATAGACTTGTCGATAACTCTGAGTTCTCTAGTGAAAGAATGACTTGTCGATATCTTTTGAGTTCTCGAGTAGCTTTCCTGACTTCTCCACTCCCGGTGGATATTGCTAATCCGTTTAGTAGATATTGCTCATCCGTCGATTAGATGTATAGCTTATCCGTCGAGTAGATATTGCTCATCCATCGAGTAGATATTATTCATCCATCGAGTGGATATATAGCTCATCCTCAAGTAGATATTTCTTATCCGTCAATACTCTCTGGAGTTTTAATGACTTCTCGATAGTCATTCTGGAGTTCTCGAATGACTTCTCTATAACATTAAATCTGTGACTTGTAGAGATCTTGACTTCGAACATTTTTCTCCAAACATATTTATTCAACTCCAAGCTTCTTCAAAATTCTTCTGAGGCATGATCGTCTTGATCTTCTTCCAGATAGAATCCTTAGGTTGATACTGTTTTAGGAAAAATACTCCAGTCTGCTTCTTTGTATTTTTACAGATTTAAGTGTTACAAGTATAGAATACAAATTTAGATATCAATACAACTAACTTAGGCTTGGCCCCAAGCTTAACTGATTACTGAAAATAACTATTCATTAATCTTCCACTCAGATCATGGATGTTAATGACATTGTTAGCTCCAGTAATCTTTGACATTATCTATTATATATTACAAGTGCCTCACATAAAGCGAGGAAGACCGATCGGTTATAAATATAAAAACCCTCGGAAAAGAAAAGGACCAAAGAGTAGAGATGCCCAAATAGAGAAAATAAAATATCCTTAAGAGACTCCTCAAGTGACCTGTGACACAATAGATTAAACCTTAGAAGAAGTACAGGTACCTGAAAATGTCGAAAGTGAAGAGATCTCGATAATTATGTTGTCACAAGAAAGAGATGGAACCGAAATAACACTACCGTCGACGAAATGTTTACATATAATGTAGCGCTTGATATAATGATTGAAAGCGAGGATCTTGAACTAAATCCGTCGATGAATGTCGATGTAGAAGTGATTGGCCAAAGGGGAAAGAAGCAATCGAAAATGAATTGAGTTCACTTAATAAACATAAAGTTTTTGGACCTGTAGTCCGAACCCCTGAAGGGGACAAAACCCGTTGGTTTTAAAATGGTATTTATGCGAAAGAGAAGTGATAAAAATGCAATCTTATGATACAAAGCTCGTCTAGTTGCTCAAGGTTTTTCGTAGAGACCAGGCATTGATTATGAGGAAACATATTCTCCTATTATGGATGGAACGACCTTCCGTTATCTTATTAGTCTTTCAGTAATTAAAAGATTAGTTATGTATCTAATGGATGTTGTGACAACATATTTGTATGGTTCCCTTGAGAAAGACATATATATTAGAATTTCGGAAGGATTTTGAATACCAGAAATATCTAGCCCACATCCTCGTGATCTTTATGCGATCAAGTTACAAAGGTCAATATATGGATTAAAATAGTCTGGTCGAATGTGGTACCATAGGTTAAGGGAATGATACATAAATATTCCCATTTGTCCTTGTATATTCATAAAGAAGACCGAGTCTTCATTTTTTATTGTTGCTGTGTATGTTGAAGATTTAAATATAATTGGAACTCCTGAAGAGCTCCAAAAAACTGTTAATTATCTTAAGGTAGAATTTGAAATGAAAGATCTTGGAAAAACAAAACTTTTCCTTGGGTTGAGCTTTTAAGAGATGGAATTTTTCTGCACCAATCAACATATACCGAGAAAGTCCTTAAACGGTTTTACATGGACAAATCACATCCATTTAGTTCTCCAATGGTTGTTCTTCTTTTGTGAGTTGCATTTAGATTTATTCTTCCTTCTCCCCCTATCAAGAAAAGAATATTATTATCTGGCAACTTCCATTAGCTGTTTTGAAATTTAGATATATTCTCCCCCTTTTTGACATTATCTTCAGGAAGAAAGATCCAGCTAGATGCACATTGTTCAAGCTTTTGTCAATGTTCATTTAGAACACTATCAGCAGCTTCAAGCTTTAGTGAAGTCTGTAGTGATGAGTTTATCAAGTAGAATAGAATAGGAAATTCCTAAGCTCTCTGTTCTTTTGAATAAGTAGTCTCACTACTTCTCAGTGCACTATCCTCATGACTTTTAAGAGTCAGAGTAACCTCACAAGGATTGTTAAATCCAGACACTCATCTACCCTCTCATTTTGCCAGGAAAGATCCTGTCTCTCTTATTTTCTGTGATTTTCTCAATCTTTTCTCACATTCTCACATGAAAGGCTCAATTGTTGTTTGTCTTACAAAAATAAGAGGTGACTGAGAAGATTTAATCTATAATCATATGATTAGGGGAAATCCATATAGGCCTAATCATACTCATTTCACTAGAATAGTGAGTGCATAAGCATCTGTGACTGGGGTCACAATTTGGCTCACAGATTGCTCTGTGGTTATGACAGTGTGTTGTCCTCCACTTATAGTGGGAACCTCCAATTAAATTGGAGGGGATTTGACTGGGTTACTACCATGTGCACCAGCCTCAAACCCTTGTATGTCGTGCAACATATTGGCACTTGAATGTGCTATGTTTGCCTTTCTCATGACACGATCATGGGGCAATTGTACTTCTAGCTCTTACGACTAAGGCAGCTTTTGCTAGAGTTATGAGGGGAGTTGTTCCTTCTTGAGGAACCTCCAATTGAATTGGAGAGGATTTAGATAGCTCCCCCTCAGAAGTACTACCCTCAAACCTATCAGTTTGTTAAGACTGTTTTGCACATGAAAGTGCATGAGTGATATTCATAAAAAATCAATAAGTTTCCAAGTTTGTGATACCAGTTCCTTTTTCTCAAACAACAAAACAACTGAAGAACATTCTGGGGATTTTGTCCTTTTGTAAAACAGGTTTCTTTTGGGATTTACCTGATTGGGATTATGTTTGAGTTTTTGTGTGTGTTGATGTGTGTTGGTGAACTGCAATTTCATTTTGAAATGTTTTAGTTGCAGTTTTAGCACTAATACCTGTGGATAGATTATCTGAATCCCCTGTTGTGTTGAACTTGTAATGCATTGAACAAATGTACCCCCTTTTTGAGTTTCGTTAGACAAAGACATTGTAAGTTATTTTAGTTTCAAGCATTATTACAGAGAAGACAGTATTCAATACAGATATAAGCACATAGGAATCATTACACAAACAAAAGAATGCTTAGAGAAGAATTTGAATTTTCATTAATAATGGAAATAGAGTACATTAAGATATAGATTCACTAAGTAAATCCTAATCCTAACTACTCTAGTTTGGACTTCTTCTTCTCTGCCTCCAAGCTCCTTGCCCTGCGCTGATAAGCTCTGGACCTGGAGTGTGCAGGAGAAATGATTTTCTCCTGCAACTCCAGAGCAGCAAGGCGTTGCTGCTCAGCTACTCTTGGACGTCTCTCCTACTTGAGAGAGACTTCCATCTCAAAGAAAAGGATGCTGAGTTTATAATCCCATGAGAGTTCATCGAAGATCTCTCTTGGAATATCAAAGGGGCTACAAACAACCCCCCTGAGACGGACACAGAGTCCGAAGGGATCAAAGTAAATTTGATCTTCATCTAAATGATGAACATGTTCATAAGCTCCATGATTAAGTCTGTAAAAGACCGGGGCATCCATTTGAGAAAGAGAGAGAGATGAACAGGAGGTGAGTTTGAAATCAGATGTTTGTTGAGAATAGGAGAGTGATAAATGATAAAGAGTGAAGCGTTTTAATTTATAGATGAAGTAAAAATAGAAACCAATAGACTGTTGAGTTGCCCGGATAATAAGAGTAATAATCACATAAGCATATTTGATAGTTAGAAATGATTAGTTACTATTCCCCATGCAAGTACTCAAGAATATTAGTTCACTATTTAGAATAAATGTTCCCAATGCAAATAAACAAGTACTCCCTACAAAAAATAACTACTCCTATCAGCATATAGTCAAATAATTTAACCACTATCAGCATACTCAAAACAACACAAATAATGTACTAGTCTACCAACATTAGACTAACCTATTTTTACATAAACAAGAAATCACAAGAGTATGTAAATGTGTCAATAGGTCAGAGAAATTAGAGACAAAGTATGTCAAAAGTATTTTTCTGAACATAATTTATGATATAAATTTGTTCAGTTTTTCATACTTTTTGCTTCTTTTGATCTGTTATTTATTAACTTTATATACTGAGGATATGAAGTAATAAATATTCTGTTTTCTTAGAATTTAAAAAAAAATTCAAAGTTCAAATTAATCGAGAAGTCTAGGTATTTATAGTGAAAGTAGATGACTTATCGAGAACTCAAAAATAGACATTTGGAGTTTGTCTATCGATAACTCATTTAGAGAAGTGAAGTACATATCGAGAAGTCATTTTAAATCACTCTTATAGATAACTCAAACTTGACTTATCGAAATGTCAAATAAATACCCAGTTTGTCCCCAAAAGTGGACTGAATTAATTCGAACTTTTACTTGAATAAATTTAAAATAAAATTAGAATGCATTTTCCAAAAGTATTTTACTAAAATAATTTATCAATTTAAATTATCTCAGTTCTGAGTTATTGATAAATTAAAGTTTGTACTTATAGAGAACTCTGTGAATGAATACTTTTAGAGAACTCTATAAGGACTTATCGATAAGTCATTTTGAACCTATCGAGAAGTCACTCGAGAAGTCAGTAAGTTGACTTATCGAAGACTGACTCGAGAAGTCCTAAAATGACTTGTCGAGAAGTCACTTTATACTTATCGAGAACTCAGTTCTCTAGATACTTTTGGTTATTGTAATTCTGCCTTGAGTTAATTTTACATATTAAGGATGTAAATTAACAACTAAGCAGTTCACTCAGAATTTGAAACATTCCAAGTTAACTATATTTGAAAGACAAATATATAGAGATTTCTAAAATATTTATAATTCATATTTCAGTTAATTTCCAATTTAATCAAATTAATTTTAATTTAATGGAGATTAATCTGTTGCACAATATTTGCTGAGTTCTTGCCTTAGGATGAAGAATTGAGCATTCCAATTTCACCTACAAGTCTAGTAAAAGTTGCTTCATCCAAAGGTTTAGTAAAAATGTCAGCTAGTTATTTTTCTGTTGGTACAAAAATGAGCTCAATGGTACCATTAGTAGCATGTTCTCTAATGAAATGGTACCTCACATCAATGTGCTTTGTCCTAGAATGATTAACTGAATTAGCTACTATAGATATAGCACTAGTATTGTCACACATGATAGAAATTTTGTGTAACACTAGGCTATAATCCATTAGCTGATTTCTAATCCAAAGCACTTGAGCACAACAACTCCCTGCAACTATGTATTCAGCTGTAGAAGTTCATACAGATTGTTGTTTCTTGCTGTACCAAGATACAAGTCTTTGTCCAAGAAATTGACAGCTTCCACTGGTACTCTTTTTGTCAACCCTGCATCCAGCAAAATCTGCATCTGTGTATCCAATAGCTTCAAAACCAATTCCCTTAGGATACCATAATCCCAAGTTTGGAGTTCCCTTCAAATATCTGAAAATCTTCTTTACGGCCATCAAATGTGATTCTTTTGGATTGGCTTGAAATCTTGCACATAGACATGTTGCAAACATGATGTCTGGTCTACTTGTTCTCAAGTAAAGAAATGATCCAATTATCCCTCCGTAACTTGAGATATCTACACTCTTGCCCTTTTTATTTTTATCCAACCTTGTTGCAGTAGACATAGGTGTAGATGCAGGTGAACAATCAACCATTCCAAACTTTTTCAAAAGATCCTTGACATATTTAGTTTGGCTGATGAAGATATCATCACTCCTTTGGCTGACTTGAAGTCCAAGGAAGTAACTCAGTTCCCCCATCATACTCATTTCATATTCACTTTGCATAAGCTTGGAGAATCTTTGGCACAACTTCTCATTAGTAGAACCAAAGATAATATCATTTACATAGTTCTGAACTAGGATCATATCTCTACCATATTTCTTGTACAAGAGAGTCTAGTCTATGGTTCCTCTAGTAAAACCATGCTTCAATAGGAAATCTGATAATGTATCATAACAAGCTCTAGGTGCCTATTTTAGTCCATATAGAGCCTTCAATAACTTATACATAAAGTTGGGAAATTTTGGATCCTCAAAGCCAAGAGGTTGTTGCACATAAACTACTTCTTTTAGCTCACCATTCAGAAAGGCACTTTTGACATCCGTTTGATACACTTTGAATGTGCAGCAAATTCTAGAAAAATTCTTATAGCTTCAAGTCTTGCAATAGGAGCAAAAGTTTAATCATAATCAATCCCTTCTTCTTGTGAGTAGCCTTTTGCAACCAACCTTGCTTTGTTTCTGGTGACTATACCATTTTCATCCATTTTGTTCCTGAACACCCATTTTGTTCCAATAATGCTTCTGTTCTTTTATATCGATGAACTTTCGATTTATGATAGTATTTGCTTCAATTGTACGATTATTTGTATAATATAATCCGAAAGTAAAGGCAGGTAGTTGTTCCCTAACACTTTTCTTACCTCGGATGATGCATGTGATGTAAAGGAATTTTGTATCCTCTTTATTTATTGTTTCAACATGATACCCATTTATGCGGATATCTTTAAAGCATAATAAATTTCTTTGCGAATTTCAAGAGAGTAATGCATCATCTAAAATAATTTTTGTTCTTGTAGGTAACAAAAAACAAGCTCTTCCAGTGCCTTCAATTATATTTGTACTTCCGAAAATTGTATTAACATTACCACTACATTTCTGCAAATAGGTAAAGTATTTTTCATTTATAAGAATGGTGTGAGTAGTTGCACTATCTACAAAACAAATATCTTCATTTAATATGTGACCAACGCGAGAATTAGAATAACACTTCAAAAAAGAGTACATAGAATTAGTAACTTGGTGATAATAATTAAATAGATTAAATAAAAACAAACTTTTCAACCAAACAATTAGTCATATCATATCTGTATCATTCATATTGATGTTTCCTCAGGAATTTTTTAAAAATCAGTCACATCTAAATGTGTCATGTCAGAAGGGTTGTACTTGGGTTCTTCATTCCGGAAAGCTAAGTTTACTTCAACAATCTTTCATTTCTCCTTCTGGGATGCTTTGTATATATCAACTAAGTGTTTAGGGTACGACAGGTATGCGACCAATGACCCTTCATACCGCATCTATAGAAAACATTCTCAGCATTCTTTTGTCCCCTTTTATCTTTCTCCACCCTTTCATTCTTTTTTACCAACTTCGGGTTGTAGTTTGATTTTCGTTGTTTAAAATAATAGTTGTTCCTTACTTGATTTTCGCGACCGTGTCCATGTTCACGACCACGTCCACCACCATGTCCTCGCCAAAAATTATAAGTTGCCACATTCACTTCAGGGAAAGAGCTAGAGCCAGTTGGGCGAAACTCATGATTCTTTATTAAAAACTTGTTATTTTGTTCAGCAACAAGAAGATAAGAAATTAAATCTGAATATTTTATAAAACCATTTTCACGGTATTGTTGCTGGAGGAGTACATTTGGGGCATGAAAAGTTAAATAAGGTTTTTCTAACATGTCTGCGTCAGCAATATTTTCTCCATATAAATTTAGTTGAGAGCTGATTTTAAATAAAAAGTGCGGAGTTATATTCACTGGAGGTTTTAAAATCTTGAAGTCTCAAATGCATTCAGTCATATCGAGCTTTTGGAAGAATCACAATCTTTTGGTGATAATATCTATCATTTAAAATTTTCCAAAGTTCAAGTGAATTTTTCACAGTAATGTATTCAGTTTTAAGTCCATCAAGGAGATGATGACGAAGAAAAATCATTGCCTTTGCGCAGTTTGATTCAGAATCTTTTTTTCTCTTTAATAGTGTCTCCCAGACCTTGTGCGGCCAAATAAATTTCATTGTCTAGTTTCATGATAAATAATTCTTTTCGGCAATATCAAGAGCCTCAAATTCAAGTTCGGTAAAATTTGACATATTTGAAACTACCACATTTATAAAATGTTAAAAGAAGAGTACATATAATCTATAATTAATTTTATTAAGTATAGTTGACACACCTTAATTACTAAACAGGAGAGATAAATGATTATATATATCTGTTAGATATATTTGTGATGTCATGTTTAATAATGATTTGTATTTGGTTTTCAGATCTTGACTAACAGGACAAATCAGGACATAACTGGAAATCAGTACTTATACTGAAGTCAGAACTTAAGTTATCAGAACTTAAGATATTAGAAGATATTTATCAGAAGATAATATCAGGACTTAAGAAGAGTTTCAGATAAGGAAGGCGGCTTATTGAAAGGAAAGAAGATCGAGACTAAAACAAGAAGATATATGCAGGAAGAAGAATTCTATGAAGAATAGAAGACTTGGAGGAAAAGTTAACTAGTTGATATATTTTAGGATACAGAATCATATTTGATATCAATTAGAAGATTATCTTGTAACTGTGTGTCTATATAAACACATCATAGGGTTTACACTATAAGTGTTATCTTAATCGAGAATATTATTTATTGTAACCCTAGCAGCTCTCGTGATATTTGTTCATCACTGAGAGAGAACGGTTCCATTGTAATACTGTTTTATTAATAAGATTATTCTGTGTTTCATACTTGTGTTCTTAATTCGATTTGATTGTAGTATACACTGTATTCAACCCCCCTTCTACAGTGTGTGTGACCTAATAAGTGGTATCAGAGCCTATCTGTTAACATAAATATAGTAAAGATCCAAAACAATCATGTCTGAAGAAGAACAAACTCCAACCAAGCCCACCAAAACTGAAGAAACTCCAAAGACTCAAATCCATAATCAATATGAGACTATGAGGGTTCCCATACTAAAACCTTCTGAGTTTCCCATATGGAAAGTGAGGATGACTATGTTTCTTGAAGCTACAGATCCAGAATACCTTGACAGAATTAATGAAGGACCACATAAGCCAACCAAGCTCTCTGTTGTAGTTGCAGATCAGCCAGCACAGACTGTACCAAAGGAGAAAAGTGAATATACAGCTGAAGATATCTCATATATTGCCAAGGATGCAAAGGTAAGGCATTTGTTGCATAGTGCCATTGATAATGTCATGTCAAACAGGGTAATTAACTGCAAGACTGCAAAGGAGATATGGGATGCCTTGGAGATAAGATGCCAGGGAAGTGATGCAATTAAAAAGAACAGGAGGACTGTACTCACTCAAGAGTATGAGCACTTTGACTCAAAACCTGATGAGTCATTAACTGGTTTATATGACAGATTTGTCAAATTCTTGAATGATCTGTCACTGGTGGATAAGGAATATGATCTTGAAGATACTAATCTTAAACTCCTTTTAGCTCTTCCTGAAAGTTGGGATTTGAAGGAAACTACTATAAGAGACAACTATGCTCTTGATGAAATTTATGGTATGCTCCAAACTCATGAACTTGAGATGGATCGAAGAAGCAAGAGGCATGGGAGAAAGTCAAGAACAGTTGGTCTTAAGGCTGAGGAGGAATCCCCCAAAGTGGCTGCCTCAAAGAAAGGCAAAGGAAAGGCTCTCATCACAAAGTCTGATGCTAAGTCATCAAGTTCTGATAGTGATGAGGATTCAGAAACTGAAAGACTATCTGAGATGGATGCTGATGAAGAGATGATGAAATTGTGCGCTCTTATAGTGAAGGGTATCACAAAGATAGCCTACAGGAAATTCAGAAGGGGAAAGAATTTTTCCAGGAAAAGTGGAAGTTCTGATAAGAAGGTATTCGGAAAATCTGAAGGCAAAGCAGGAAAGTCTGACAGAGGAGATTACTCAAATGTTAAATGCTACAATTATGGTGAGAAAGGCCACATATCTCCTGATTGCAAGAAAGGAAAAGGTGACAAAGGCAAGGCACTTGTCATAAAGAAGAAAAGCTGGACATACACTTCAGGTTCTGAGATGAGGTAAACTATGCTTTGATAGCAAATGCTGATAGCAGTTCTGATATTGCTGAGTTAAAGGTACCTCAAACAACTTATGATTTTCATACTGATGATATTACTGAGTTGAGATCTTATCTTAAAACCATATTCATTAGCTATAGTGATCAGACTTTAACATGTGATAGGTTAACTTCTGAAAATCTGGCTTTTAAGAAAAGGAATGACTATTTAGAAAAGGAGTTAGTTATGTTCCATCAAACTCAGAAAGAAAGATATGATGCTTTTTATGTTAGAGATGAAGTGTTAAAATTGAATCAATCTCTAAAAACTGAGTTAGAAAAGGAAATAGAGATTATCAGGACTTGGACTAACTCTGGCTGAAAACAACTCAGAATTTACTAAGTAGTTGAAACTGGAAAGGGGGCTTAGGTTATGGAGATGATAAAAGTGAAACAGGAACTGAACAAATTAAGCCAATTATTGTTAAACAGACTAATAAGCCAAAGGTAAATCCTGTTAAGTTTGTAGCTAAAACTGTAAAGTCTGATTCTGAAAAAATGAAAGATATTGAGACAGAAGTTAAAGCAGAGTCAACTTCTGATAAGTTAAAACAGGATAAACCAGCTGAAGTTAACATAGACTTAATGACAAAGAAGCAGCTTAAGTATAAGGTGAAAGAGATTAAGAATGTAAACAAGATAAAGCCACCTAGGAAAAATAGGAATGGAAAGGAAGGTATGAATAAAAGCAATAATTATATGCCTGTTCCTAATGCTCCTAGAAAGAAATGCTATAACTGTGGAAATTCTAACCATCTGGCTTCTTTTTGCAGGAAGAATAAGAATATAAACTCCTTACCTTCTAAGTCAGGAGTTAAGAGTCAGTCTGTTAGGTTTAAGCCAAAAAACCTTGTTTTCATTGTGGTAGTTTATGGCATTCCATTTATACTTGTAAGGAATATCATAGTTTGTACTATGATTATTATCAAATAAAACCTTCTTTAAAGAAAGTTAGCATTATTCCTTATAGTGTAAGTTCTGATGCAAAGTCTGATACTGTAAATTCTGATAAGAAAAATGTTAACATAAACTCTGATGTTAAATTCGCTGCAAATGTTAACAAACTTAATAAGGAGAAAGGATCCAAGCAAGTCTGGGTCCTTAAAACTAATCATTAGTGGTCTTTGTGATTGCAGGGCAACAGGAAAAATATCCTAGTTCTGGATAGTGGATGTTTAGGACATATGACTGGAAATAAAGCCCTGTTATCAACCTTTATGGAGAAAGCTGGCCCAAGAGTTTCTTATGGAGATGGCAACATGGGAAAAACTCTGGGATATCGCAATATCAATCTTGGGAATGTCATCATTGAAAAAGTAGCTCTAGTCTCAAGACTTAAACATAATCTACTGAGTGTTAGTCAAATCTGTGACAGAGGTTATCATGTGGATTTCTTTGAAGAACACTGTGAAATTGTAAGCAAAACTACAGGCAAAGTTGTTCTAAAGGGATACAGGCATGGTAACATTTATGAAGCCAAGCTTTCAACAAGTTCTGATGGTTCTGCAATATGTCTGTTAAGCAGAGCATCAATTGAAGAAAGCTGGGATTGGCACAAGAAACTCTCTCTTTTAAATTTCAATAATATAAATGAACTAGTCAAGAAAGAGCTTGTGAGAGGACTGCCAAAATCAGTATTTGCTCCTGATGGCCTTTGTGATTCATGTCAAAAGGCAAAACAAAAAAAATCTTGATTCAAGAGCAAGACTGAATCTTCAATTCTTGAGCCTTATCACTTACTACATGTTGATCTATTTGGTCCAGTGAATGTCATGTCTATTGCAAAGAAGAAATATGCTATGGTCATAGTAGATGAGTTTGCCACATACAAATGGGTGTATTTCTTGCACACAAAAAGTGAAACTACATCTATCTTGATTGATCATGTCAAACAACTGGATAAGTTGTTCAAAGACTCTGTGAAAATCATAAGAAGTGGTAATGGCACTGAGTTCAAGAATTTGATTATGGAAGAGTTCTATAAAGACCATGGAATAAAGCAGGAATTCTCTGCTTCTGGAACTCCACATAAAAATAGAGTTGTTTAAAGAAAGAATAGAACTCTTATTGAAGCTGCACGAACTATGTTTGATGAAGCAAAGTTACCAACCTACTTTAGGGCTGAAGTTGTGCAGACTGCTTGTTTTACTCAGAATGCAACACTTATCAACAAGCATGGAAAGACACCATATGAGATGGTGAAGAAAAAGAAGCCAAATCTGAAGTACTTTTATGTATTTGGATGCAAGTGTTTTGTTCTTAAGACTCATCCTAAACAGCTATCCAAATTTGATCTAAAAGCTGATGAAGGAATTTTTGTTGGATATCCACTTTCCACAAAAGCCTTTGGAGTCTACAATTTAAGAACAAGGGTTGTCATGGAATCTATTAATGTCTCTTTTGATGATAAGAAGATTACTGGACTTGAAGATTTCAATGATCATGATCAGCTGAGATTTGAGAATGAAGTTTTAAATTCTGATTCTGTAAATTCTGATAATCTAAATCCTGATACTACAAACTCTGGTGTTATTGAAATTATGGTGACTACGCCAAAGGAAAATGCACCTGTGCAGGGGGAGCATATTGAAGATCCAACCACATCTCAAGATGCAACAGAACCTAGAAAAGGCTCTTCAAGTTCTGATTCATCAAGTTCTGATGGGCCAAGTTCTGATAATTCTGAAAACTCAAATTCTGATTCATCAAGTTCTGATGGGCCAAGTTCTGATAATTCTGGAAACTCAAATTCTGAAGAATCCAACTCAGAGAGCATAATTTCAGGAGGAGCATTAGAAAATGTTGATGGAGACAGCATGGATCATGGGGGAGCATCCAGGTCTAGAGATCACCTTCCATCTGCAAGGAAGTGGACTAAAGCACATACACCTGACTTGATTATTGGAGATCCTGAAGCAGGTGTCAGAAGTAGAATAGCAACATCAAATGAATATCTCTATCATTCTTTTCTTTCTCAGGATGAACAAAAGAAAGTGGAAGAAGCTCTTCAAGATGTTGATTGGGCGCAAGCAATGCAGGAAGAGTTAAATGAATTTGAAAGAAATAAAGTATGGACTCTAGTGCCAAGATCAAAGAACAGATCAGTTGTTGGTACAAAATGGGTGTTCAGAAACAAAACTGATAGTGATGGCATAATTACAAGGAATAAAGCAAGGCTGGTTGTAAAAGGATATTCTCAACAGGAGGGAATTGATTATGATGAAACATTTGCACCAGTTGCTAGATTGGAAGCCATAAGGATATTTCTGGCTTATGTTGCTCATAAAAAGTTTAAAGTCTTTCAAATGGATGTAAAAAGTGCTTTTCTTAATGGAGAATTGGAAGAAGAAGTATATGTTGGAAAACCTCCAAGTTTTGTAGATTCAAAATTTCCTAATCATGTCTACAAACTTGATAAAGCACTTTATGGCCTTAAGCAAGCTCCAAGAGCATGCTATGAGATATTAGCTCAGTTTCTTCTGGAAAGTGGATTTAACAGATGGACAATTGACAAAACTTTATTCTATCTCAACCATGGAAAGGTCTTACTTTTGGTGCAGATATATGTTGATGATATCATTTTTGGTTCTACAAATGATAGACTTTGTAAAAGGTTTGCCAAGCTAATGCAGTCAGGATATCAAATGAGTATGATGGGAAAACATAACTATTTTCTGGGCCTTCAAGTCAATCAGAATGAAGAAGGAACTTTTATTTGTCAATCTAAGTACACCAGAAATTTGTTGAAGAAATTTGGAATGCAAGATTGTTCAAGTGCATCGACTCCTATGACCACTGCAAGAAAATTGGATAAGGATACTGGTACATCAGTAAATATTACTGATTACAGAGGTATGATTGGCTCGCTACTCTATCTAACTGCAAGTAGACCTGATATCATGTATGCTACCTGTCTTTGTGCAAGATTTCAAGCAGATCCAAGAGAACCTCACTTAACAGTTGTGAAAAGAATTTTCAAGTACCTTAAGGGTGCAGCTGATCTAGGATTGTGGTATCCTAGGGAATCAGACTTTAAGCTAATAGGTTACTTGGATGCAGATTTTGCAGGGTGCAAAATTGACAGGAAAAGCACAAGTGGAAGCTGCCAATTTCTTGGAGGCAGATTAGTTTCTTGGTTTAGCAAGAAACAAAAGTCAATTTCCACATCAACTGTAGAGGCAAAGTACATTGCTGCAGGAAGCTGTTGTACACAGATTCTTTGGATGAAGAATCAGTTACTGGATTATGGGTTAGAATTTTTTAAAATCCCTATTTACTGTGATAATCAAAGTGATATTGCTATGACAGGTAATCCAGTTCAACACTCAATGACAAAGCAAATCAGCATTAGGTACCACTTCATAAGGGAACATGTGATTGAAGGTACAGTGGAATTGCATTTTGTTCCAACAGATAAACAACTAGCAGATATCTTCACAAAACCACTATGTGAAGCTACTTTTATAAGATTGGTAAATGAACTTGGAATGGTTTTAGGTTCTTTCTCTAAATATGCTTAGTTTATGTTCTGATACATCAGACTTTATGATCAGTATGTACTGATTTATTTGTGATGTCATGTCTAATAATGATTTGTGATTAATTTTCAGATCTTGACTAACAGGACAAATCAGGACATAACTGGAACTCAGTACTTATACTGAAGTCAGAACTTAAGTTATCAGAACTTAAGATATCAGAAGATATTTATCAGAAGATAATATCAAGACTTAAGAAGACTTTCAGATAAGGATGGCGGCTGATTGGAAGGAAAGAAGATCGAGACTAAAATAAGAAGATATATGCATGAAGAAGAATTGTATGAAGAATAGAAGACTTGGAGGAAAAGATAACTAGTTGATATATTTTAGGATGCAGAATCATATTTGATATCAATTAGAAAATTATCTTGTAACTGTGTGTCTATATAAACACAGCATAGGGTTTACACTATAAGTGTTATCTTAATCGAGAATATTATTTATTGTAACCCTAACAGCTCTCGTGATATTTGTTCATCGCTGAGAGAGAACGGTTCCATTGTAATAATGTTTTATTAATAAGATTATTTCGTATTTCATACTTTTGTTCTTAATTCGATTTGATTGTAGTATACACTGTATTCAACCCCCCTTCTACAGTGTGTGTGACCTAACAATATCCTTTTATTATACTTACATGTACAATAAAGGTCCAAAAAACACAAACAAATACATTTAAGCAACATGTATCATATCGAAAAATGACTGCCAGTTTGTTGATTTATCATATGTACATGATTTCGGCTAATAGATTATGATCTATTTATAATCCTAGTTCATTCACAAAGAAATAATGTTGAATAATGCAATATAAAAGGAAATTTATAAGTCTGAACAAGTTTAATGTGTATCAAAGTGTCAAGGAATAATATAATATGGGCCAAAATAAAGATGCCATACATAAACCGGGGAGCAAGAAGATCAATACCAATTAAAACGAAAGTTATGAATACCAAAAATATGGCAAAAATTTCTTTAAAAAAATCAGAATATTTAATGATCACATGTTTAAGGATACTAGAAACATGCATGTTATTTACTCAGAGATATGTACTGCTCACAGATATGCACATATTAACTTTTATAATAAAAATAATAAAAAATCATATGCACAACTCATTTCCATACTATACACAACCATATTATCTTTTGCATATATGAATATGCCTAAAAGATGAAAAAGATCTTTAACTTGGTTGGAACGCAGCCTTGTAGAAGAAAACTTCTAGAATAATCTTGTCCTGATAATGTATTAAAAATATATATTGTGTATTAGAAATATTTATTGTAAGGATAAAGGGAGAGAAGAGAGAAAATATGTTATTTGTTTCAATTACCTTTACAAGCTCAACATTGGTGCTATTTTTCTCAATTGCCTTTACAAGCTCAACATTGGTGCTATTTTTCTCAATTGCCTTCCCATCTCACTCTCTTTCTCTTCTCTCTCTCTTTTCTCTCTTTTATCTCCTCTCTCTCTCTCTCTCTCTCTCTCTCTCTCTCTCTCTCTCTCTCTTACATGCAAGATCAAAACCTAATTAGTTTTCAAAGTTTTTACCATCAATCTTAACCATTTCTAATCATCTATCACTATATCCTTTGCATGTAAGTTCTTGAGTAGGTTTTTTCAAAACCCTCTCTTAGAGTATATTCAAGAAAAGTACAATATCTTGATGTATGTTCATAAGGGTGTATAGTAGATTAGTTTTACAAGATTTAGAGGTCTAAAATTCGTAGGGAGACCCTTGCATGGGCACCCTCGAATTCGACCACTCCGGCCATGACCAAAAGGGAGCTGGTGGTTTTATTTAAACTTGATCTTCCATTTGCTTTAGTCTAAAGAAGATGAATTGTAAAATGCATGTTACTTGTTTAGTGCTTGATTGGATTTTTGGTTTTTAAATCAAAGTTATGAGTTTGAATAGAATGATTATTAGAAGTTGATTATATGATTAGATGACTAAATATTGATGCATGTCACTAAAATCTTTATGCATGTTATTAAAAATGGATGCATATTGATTTTCTAAGTTTCATTTGGTTTCTAACATGTTTTGGTTCGAATTTTTGATAAAAAAATGTAAGGTAATTATTTCTAAAGGTAATTGATGTTTAGATTTCTTGTATTGATTGAGAAACTAAGAAACTTTTTGCATGTCAAAATTGTGATTTTTGTTCGAACTAAGAACCTTTATGGTTCGAATTTTTCTATAAAAAATGGTGAAAAAGAATGGTTTTAAGGATGGTTCGGGTTACACATGTTATGGATCATGCATGTTAGCTTGTATAGTTTACAGAAGTCGAATTTCATGATTAAGTGTTCTAATTGATTTTGTGATCTTTGAGATGGATATGCTAATTCTGATTTGCATGCAAAGTGATATATGTTTAATGTGAGTTGATCACAAGGATTGATATTCGGTTTTAAAAAGAAATAAGGATTTGGGTCTCGTATTGTAGTTTTGATTCAAGTTGTTAATCGTATAAAGTTTAGTGCACGATATGTGTTAAGGGTTAAGTGCCAAAAAGAGATTAGGTGTACTTGATTGATTGTTTTGATTAATTATTGTGATAAGGGTAAGCGTAGTTGTGAATACGTCATGCACTATTAACGAGAAGAATATATATATATATATAAGTTTAAGGAATATATATGTAAAGCTACAATGAGATTTGGATATAAATGAATGTGTCGGATTATGTGTATACATGATTACTCGTTACTCTTAAGTAAATGATTGAACAAGGGTATAAAGGATATAAGGTTGATATTTGATATGTGTCAAGTATGATATAAGTTATTATAGGGAATAAGATATATTGATTGGGGGAGAAAGATAAACGTTCTGAGAAACGTCAAGTTTTGATGAGGTTCTGATGAGGGATTACTTTGTGATTGTAGATTCGGAAAGCAGAGGCATTCGTTCTGGGAAAGGCAAAGAAACTCTAGGTGGCAGTAGCTCGGTATTCAGTTGAACAGGAAAGCTTGTGAAACAAGTAACTTTGATTTATCTTTAAAAGTGAATCGATCACAAAAAATCGATATGTTATGCATTGATAAAATAAGATGATCTTATTGGTACATTTGTTGAACTTGAATTGATAACCCTCATTATTGACCTATTTCATTTCAAATACCCTACCCTACTTTCATTATATCATGTGATCTACAATGACCTTTGATCCTTATTTCTTTGATAATCCTGGTTGTTAATACCATGTTATCCAGATCCTTATACTGATTATTACTCGGTTAAGCCTTGTTTTTTTATACCTTGTTTATCCAGATCCTTATTATTAATGGTTTGTTTACCCAAATCCTTATAACAGTAAACCCGACGCTTGTTATCGTATGGTTTCCTGAGAACCGTCTTGTGGATGACTTTGATAATACCTATGATTATTGATTCATCATTTCCTCTGTAGTGACTGGGAATTTCGCGACGTGGTTACGTGAATAAAGTATAATTCTTTGGTCTAATTATAAATTATGTGATTAAATAAAGGATTAAATGATTTTGTTGGTTAATTGTCTTTATTGTATTATTGTGTCAAATAGGAATGTTTAAGTGAGTATTATATTCCAGTGATGTGTCAATTGATATAAAGAGAATGATTGAGAAGCGTAATTGAAAACGCTCAGCGTCAGGCCGTCACACAGGACGCGACCCGTTACGTGAAAAATGGTTATTAATTAAAAAGGGGAATTCTTATGATCGAATGTGTTACGATGGAGGCATGATATGTGAATACGTGCTATTACTTTAAAATATGCTTGATTATGTACTCTAGTTATAATTCTATTTTGAGCGCAATCTTGTAAAATCCATAGAAAATAAACCGTACGCTCAAAAATTATATTAAAAATATGTCTAGAAAGCTAATTTGGAGATCTATATTCTAAAATTGTTATTCGTGACATTTTGATCTTTTATGAGAGGGTTGCGTATTATTTAAATTCATTTTGAGTCAAATAAAAAGAAGATTCTAGAGTGGTTGGCAAAAGACCAAAATGCCCCTTCCATTTTGGCTATAAAAACCCACCCCTCCCTCTTTTTCATCTCTACACCCAACCACTCTTTCTTTCTTTCCTCTTTTCCTTCTCTCTCTTCCCTCTTTTCTCTCTTCTCTGTAATATCCGGGATATATCGTGTAACTATTTTTGCTAATAAATACTTATTATATGTGTTCAGTCTCTATTCTGTGAATTATTTGTTAAGTGTTAAATGTGTTTGGATGTTTAAAAATATTATTAATTGAGTATTTTAATTTTTATATGTCCAAAATAAAATATTAATAATTGTCATATCTTCCTAATTATTTTTATGTTGATTTATGAATTTATAGGAATCATATGAATTTTATAAAATCTTTTTTTCGGGTATTTAAAATCTATTTTATAAAAACGGGAACCAACTGACGTCATCCGTTGTTACATTTTTAGAATCCGAAACTCTTCCGAGAACTCCTTCCTAACCTAATTGTAATATTCCGAGCATTTTCCATGTTTCGACTTTTTCGATCCAGCGTACGGTTTGTCCTGCGCGGGTCCCGGCGCAACATTTTCGATACAATATTTGTTTCGGTAAATCAATAAAACTCGTATTTTCGATAAACGGGAGCTTTTTTTATTAAACTATCATAATTATCACCTCGTAATACGTGTAAGCAGGCGCTGAGACCAAGACCACAGTACAAATTGTACTGATTTGGATAATTATCCCGAAAACTGATACCGTTTGGATCAGTTTTTATAAATAAACATACCGTTTTATATCCGGAATGATCCAACAAGATACTAATTTTCCGTAATTATAAATAGCCTTTTACCGTATTTTATTTCGTATCAAAATCATTTGCAGACAGTTAATTATATAATTTTCCAGAGAAAAACCCTAAATTCATAAAACCTTCTGAGAATCAAACTACAATTTCAAGGTGTTATTGAAATCAGTTGGAAAAGTTGGAGTAATGAAATTGAAGGTCTCAAGGAGTACTATCAGATTCTGTGTTCCATATCACTGCAGAAATCAAGGTTTATTTTCTGAAAATTTATTTATTTTTGAATTATTTTTATTAAAAATATGAATTTTTGTTCGGATGATTGTTTGAATGATTTGATAATTGCATGTTGTAGAGCTTATTTTCCTGATGATTTTCATATGTTATACGTCTGATTTGGAGTTCAATAACATGCTCAAAAGTGGGTTTAATTCTCGAATTTTAAAATTAGGGTTTATAACCCATATGAATGTTTTCAATTGAAATTTGGGGCTTTTTGATCTAGGGGTTATTAGCTGTTGATTTATAGTGGGTTATGTTCCTTATGAAATTTGCAATCGATTGATATATAGCTCGTTAACAGAGGATTAATGAATCGAAGGGAGTTGTGTTTTGAAGATTTACGATGTTCGCCGGAAACGGGCGATGTTCTTGGCCAATTTCTGGCCAGGACAGGGATGATTGATGTGTTTTGATTGCACGAATAGATTCCTGGTGTTGTGTAGTATAAATCTGGAGCATATGGTGAGGTGAGGGTATCGGAATCGAGTTCTCCGGCCACCCCTGAATTTTTCGGCGACAAGGGTGTAAAAATTGTAGTTTAGTCCCTGGACTTTTGGGGACGATGAAGTTTGGTCCCTGAAGTTTCCAGAGTTTGCAAATTTAGGATTCCTGTTTTAAAAATATTCAAAAATCATATTTCCTATTTATTTTTATTATAAAAATTTGATTTTAATTTCTGAAAATTCCAAAAATTATTATTTTAATTCCCAAAATTATTTTTAATTGAAAAATAAATCTGAATTAATTAGTTATTTAATTTCAGTTAATTTTTAATTTGATTGATTAGTCAATTAATTCGAAAATTAATTGATTAATTGATTTAATTAATTATTCATTAATTTTAATTAATTATTTAATTAGATTTAATTATTTAAAAATGATTTAAAAATTTTGAAAAATAGTTTCGAGCTTTAAAATATTATTTTAAATTATCTTCAAGGCTCGATAGTTATTATAAAAAAATTTTGAAGCCAGAATTGGCCAGCCGAACCCTGTTTATTATTCTGGAATTGATCCAACGACCCGTTTTTATTCCGAAAAATGTTTTAAAAATCATTTTAAATATCTGAAGGCCTGTTTATGACCCGAAACTTCTCTATAAATGTTATATCATTGATTATGTGACGTGTTATGTGATATATATGACTTGTTGGTCAACTGTCGGTCTATATATTCGATGTTTACTTGTTATTGCGTAACTTTCAATCCGTTAATCGGATTTGGGTGAAACGAAGGATAGATAGAAGTATGTTTCGAACAGAATTATATGAGTGAAATATTGATAGATGCTTATGATATGTGAGCAGAAGAGGCAAGGTGTAGGAAAGGGAAACATGTAGTCGAGGAGTAAGACAGTGGTGATTGAAAGCGAGTTCAGTATAGTAAGCTAGTACCAGGCAAGTGTTCTGAACTTTCTCGAGATATTGTAGTAATGGATAGTCCTGTTTGATATTGCAAGTGCTTTGAAGCACTGAACCCTAAACCATGATTCTAGTTATTGACCTTGAGCCGTAAACCTGATTCTTTCTAGACCATTGATTGTTTTATACCCAAATACGAACCTCAAATATACGATACTACTCCACAAATACATACAAACTAAATATCAAACACTGAACCAGATTGCTTACACACTTAAACCATTGTATCTTATGCTTTGAAAGGCCAAATCCTTGAAACCTTGAAATATTATTTCCTTCGCTATCCAATTCTTTCAGTACCTAGCATCCATGCTTTGAAAATGCCATATTGATCCTTATGCAGATTGAAACCATTTTCATTATTTAACGTCCAATGTTGTTAATAATTCTGTTTATTGCTTATTACTATTTATTCTATTATTATGTTAGAATTGGATTGTTTTTATAAAATTGTGGACCAGATTCGTGGTCAGACCATATAATGGTCAAGTTAGGCCAATGTGTGCCTTGGATCCAGTAGGTAGAGCAGTGCTGTGTGCTTTGCTCGGGGTTAGTGCGTGACTGATCAGCAGCCGAACCTTGGTTTTTAAAATGAAAATATAATATCCAATTCTAAATCATAATCTATTGTTCACTTGATACCATAACCATTTTCACCTGATGATCATTATTCTCAGTTTTGTCATTGTGACTTGCCGAGCTAGTTAGCTCATTTGTGCAATATTGTTTATATTCTTCTCCAGTTAAAAAGGAACCAGTTGGTAGCGAGGATCCCCAGTCCAGCGCGAGAGCTAGGGGTTCTGTTTGATCAAGTTGAGCTAGTAGGCTTCTTTTGGAATAATTTAAGTTTGTAAAAGTTTATAATATTGTTTAATACTCAGTGCTGAATTAGAATATTTGGGATTCAAATTTTTGTAATATAAGTAAGTATGTTTGGCTTGTATGCATACTTTAACCTGTTGCGGTCCGTGGTAATTGGTAAGTAGGGTCAGTGCATATTATTATTATTATCCTTATTATTGTTATAAGCAGGTTATAAATAGTGTGTGTGTGTGTGGATCCCAAACTTCTGACCCGGGTTTGGAGGGAGCCACAGGTTTGGTATCAGAGCTACAGGTTATAAGTCACTGACACAAGCCTAGGTTGATGGGAATGGTTAAAGGGTTAGGATTAGATGTAAGGAATAGAAAGATAGAACGTCGAGAGGTTGAGTGCTATGGTATAACATGTATTAGTATGATTCGCGTCGTGGTTCGAGATTCTTATATTCCGATATGATTTCAGATAGCAGCGATGGTCGACTCTTTTATCCCCGTATCAGCTGATCACTCAGAGCCTTCAGTTGGAGTACCATCTTCAGATCCACGTCCTGTTGTTCCACCAATGTTGGTTATTCAACCTCCACTAGTGTTGCAGCCCGTACCATTATAGGCTATTCCACCCCCAGGCATGAGGCCACCTATCAGAGGACCCCCACTTGTTGATTCAGGCTTTACTGGTCATTCAATTACAGGAGTACCTTTTCAGTTCTCTTCTTATCCTGTCCCATATCATCAGTTTGAGGCTTGCCTTATGGAGCAGCGATTCCTACAGGGTCAGATTTAGGAGTTACTACATATCATGTGTACCAGAGAGGTTGGGAGTGGTGAGAGGCGACTTAGAGAGAGGCTCCAGGTGTTTCATAGAGCAGCTCATATGAGCATTGTTGAGGCTACACATGAGGACATCACCCCTGATTTCGTAGTGGAGTGGGCTAAGTGGGTTTTAGAGGAGCTTGAGGAGATTGGAGGTCCAGACTTGCCATGAGTCAGAGATCCAGAGATAGAAATGCTGAGCAATGTTATTATGGATGTGTAGTATGTACAGTAGTGTGTAGTGTGTATTAGTAGACTTTTGACTAGCTATGCTGACTAGTGAGTAGGTTGTTGTACCCTTTTGTTTTTACTTCTGAAGCGTCTTTACGCTTGTACTACCCAAAACTTTTGATCTATATATATCAGTACCTTTTCCTTTCCAGCACTGCCATTTACTTTACTACACCTGTTTTACTTTACCTTTTTTATTGCACCAGTTATACCCATGTGATACCATATACCCTGTTCCCTTAACTGTTTATATTCTGTAAAGAAGCATGCAATTTACTTAGTTCAACTGTTACAACTGTTTTCAAAAAAGAGACATTTATGTTTTACAAAACTTTTCTTTTATGCAAATAATTTGATTTAAAAGCTAAATAAGTTGTTTGATTCTTTATAGAAAAATGCCTCCCAGAAGAAATACCCGCACCAACACCCACAATGAAGAAACCAACAACAACAACAATAATAACCAAGATGATACAAACCAGAATGTAAACCCAGGACCCATAGACCCAGCAATAACCCAGATTCTCCAAATCTTGGCCAAACAAACAGTTCACCTGGCACAACAACAACAAAGACAGACCAATCCCCAGGTAACTTTCAAAACTTTTCAGTTAGTAAACCCACCAGAATTCAAGGGTTCCTTAGAACCGATTGAAGCAAATGTTTGGTTAAGGGAAATAGAGAAGGCATTCACCTTAGTGAAAGTGAAAGAGGAACAAAAGGTTGAGTTTGCAAGTTATTATTTGAAGAATGAGGCCACCTATTGGTGGGAGATGGTGAAGACATTGGAAGGTACGGATGTAATTACTTGTGAGAGATTTAAGGAATTGTTTTTAGAAAAGTATTTTCCTCAGTTTGTTCAGGATCAGATGGAGTTGAAATTTTTAGAATTAAAGCAAGAAAATATATCGGTGGCAGATTATGAGAGTAAGTTTGAGGAATTGTCAAGGTATGTGCCGTCGTATGTGGATACTGACAGGAAGAAGGCTAAGAGATTCCAGCAAGGTTTGAAGCCATGTATCAGAGGGAAGGTAGCCATTTTTGAATTGGATACCTATGCAAGAGTTGTACAGAAGGTTATGATCGCAGAGACAGAGAGTGAGATGTCACAGAAGGAGAAAGAAAGCAAGAAAAAGAAAATTGAAGGGAATGAAGGTCAGTCACGACCAGGGAAGTTTCCAAATTTTAAGAAGGGCAAGTTTCAGCCAGGGAGGAATTTTAATTTCAAGAGACAGAATGCAGGCAACGGAGGCCAGGGCAACCATCCAGTTAATGTGAATCAACAGAATCAGTTGAGGTTAACTTTTCCAGATTTTCAAGTATGTGGAAAGAAACATGGAGGAGTTTGTAATAAATTGAATGTAGTTTGTTTCAAGTGTAACCAGAAAGGGCACTATTCGAGAGAGTGCCGAAATCAGCCAGCAAGAGAGCCAGCAAGTAAGGATCAGCCTATCCAGAATCCAGCAGTGAAGGTTCCAGCCATTGTATTTACGTGCTTTAAATGTGGAAAGCCAGGACATATAGCAAGAGATTGCAAGACACCAGCCCCATTCAGTAATGCATTGAGGATTATGGGATCTACCCCAGCAGTGAATGAGACTCCAAGGGCTAGAGTTTTTGACATATCTGTGAAGGATGCTATTCAGGATACTGATGTCATGGCAGGTACGCTTAATGTGAATTCTTTATGTGCCAAAGTGTTAATAGATTCGGGAGCAACTTGATCATTTGTTTCACAAGATTTTGTTAGTAAGTTAAATTGTCCAGTTGAGTATTTAAATGAAACAATGACCGTGGAATTAGCAAATCAAGAACGTATATATGTTAATCAAGTTTGTGGGAATTGTGAGATTGAGATTTCTGGTAGTAAGTTTTATGTAGATTTAATACCATTTAAGCTAGAAGAATTTGACGTTATCTTAGGAATGGATTGGTTATCTAAGCACAATTCCCAGATAGGTTGTCAAAATAAGAAGGTAATGGTGAAGACGCTAGACGAAAGAATAGTAACGTTCAAGGGCCAGAAGCAAGTAAAGAAGTTCTTAATGATGATTCAAGCCAAGAAGTTACTATGGCAGGGATGCGAGCATTTCGTGGCATATGTAATTGACAAAAGTCAGGAGCCAGAGAAACTTGAAGATATTACAGTCGTCAATGAATTTCCAGACGTGTTTCCTGATGAGTTACTAGGACTTCCTCCAGACAGAGAAATTGAATTTGCGATCGATTTAGCACCTGGAACAGAACCAGTATCCAAGGCCCCGTACAGAATGGCGCCCGTTGAGATGAAAGAGCTAGGGAAGCAATTGCACGAATTGTTAGAGAAAGGAGTAATCAGACCCAGTGTATCCCCGTGGGGTGCACCGGTACTATTTGTCAAGAAGAAAGATGGAAGCATGAGACTGTGCATCGACTATAGGGAGCTCAACAAGCTTACAATCAAGAACAAGTATCCGTTACCCAGAATTAGCGATCTATTTGATCAATTGAAGGGAGCCAAGTACTTCTCCAAGATTGATTTAAGATCGGGATATTATCAACTGAAGATCAAGCCAGAGGATATACTCAAGACAGCTTTTAGAACAAGGTATGGACATTACGAATTTTTAGTGATGTCTTTTGGATTGACCAATGCCCCGACAGCGTTTATGGACCTGATGAACAGAATTTTCAAGGAATACTTGGACAAGTTCGTTATTGTGTTTATAGATAATATTTTGATTTATTCAAAGACGGAAGAGGATCATGCGGAACATTTGAGAACAGCTTTGGAGATTTTAAGGGAAAAGAAGTTATATGCTAAATTCTCGAAGTGTGAGTTTTGGTTACAGGAGGTTCAGTTCTTAGGACACATAGTCAGTAATGAAGGGATCAAAGTGGACCCAGCAAAGATTGAGGCAATTACAAATTGGGAAAGACCGAGAACACCCACTGAAGTAAGAAGTTTTTTGGGATTAGCGGGATATTATCGTCGATTCGTTCAAAATTTCTCAAGAATTGCAACACCATTGACAAAGCTTATACGGAAGAATGAAAAGTTTATATGGAACGACAAGTGTGAAGAAAGTTTTCAGAAATTGAAGCAACGATTAATCACAGCACCTGTTTTGTCACTTCCAGACGATCAAGGGAATTTTGTAATTTATAGCGATGCTTCTCATAAAGGACTAGGATGTGTTCTGATGCAGCACGATAAGGTGATTGCGTATGCATCAAGTCAATTGAAACCACATAAAAAGAAATATCCTACTCATGATTTGGAGCTAGCTGCCATAGTTTTCGCTTTGAAGATTTGGAGAAATTTCTAATATGGAGAAAAGTGCGAGATTTACACGGATCACAAAAGCTTGAAATATATATTCACATAGAAGGAACTTAATATGAGGCAAAGGAGATGGTTAGAATTGATCAAGGATTACGACTGCATTATTAATTATCATCCCGGTAAAGCAAATGTTGTAGCAGACGCATTGAGTCGGAAGGAAAAGTTAAATATGTTATCAGTACCTGAAGAGATATATAAGGAATTTCAGAAACTGGAATTGGAGATTAGAGTTTGCAAGCCTGATGAAGCAAAAGTGTACAGTATGACTTTCCAGCCAGAGTTGTTAGAGAAAATAAAGAAGTGTCAAGAAGATGTAATGGATCAAGATATAAATCGTTTGGTAGGTGAAGAATTGTGCACGCAAAAGGATGATCAAGGTATTCTTAGGTTTTCTTCAAGAATTTGGATTCCATCGGTGACGGAACTGAAGAATGAAATTTTACAGGAAGCACATAATTCAAGGTATTCAATCCATCCAGGGAGTACCAAAATATATAGAGATTTAAAGGAGAATTATTGGTGGCCAGATATGAAGAGGGAAACTGCGGAATGGGTTAGCAGATGTTATACATGTCAGAGAGTTAAATTCGAACATCAAAGACCAAGTGGATTGCTACAGCCATTGGAGATTCTAGAGTGGAAGTGGGAACATATTGCCATGGATTTCATAGTTGGATTACCAAGGACAAGAGCTAATCATGATGCTATTTGGGTTATAGTGGATAGACTTACCAAGTCAGCTCATTTTCTGCCTATAAATGAAAGATTTTCGCTCGACAAGTTAGTCCATATGTACCTGAAGGAAATCGTAGTTCGTCATAGAGTTCCTGTGTCTATTGTATATGATCGAGATCCAAGATTTAATTCAAGATTTTGGAGGAGTTTTGAAGAATGCGTGGGAACAAGACTGAATATGAGTACATCTTACCACCCACAGACGGACGACCAAAGTGAAAGAACAATCCAGACGATTGAAGATATGTTGCGTGTTTGTATTATTGATTTCAAAGGAAGTTGGGACAAACATTTACCTCTGGTAGAATTTGCTTACAACAACAGTTATCATGCCAGTATTGGGATGCCCCCCTACGAAGCCCTTTATGGACGCAAGTGCAGATCTCCAGTGTATTGGGACGAAGTAGGAGAACGCAAAATACTTGGACCTGAATTAGTACAGCACACAAAGGAAGTGGTTGAAATTATCCACAAAAGATTGATAGCCGCACAGAACCGTCAAAGGAAATATGCAGACCAGTCAAGGAAATACATGGAATTCGAAGAAGGAAGCTTGGTATTAATGAAAGTATCACCGCGGAAGGGACTAACGAGGTTTGTAAAGAAAGGAAAGTTGAACCAAAGATATGTCGGACCTTTTGAGATTCTAAAGCGCGTTGGCAAAGTAGCTTACGAATTGGCGTTACCTCCGCACATGGAGCACATTCACAATGTTTTTCACATATCGATGCTTAAGAAGTATAATCCAGACTCCAGACATGTAATAGAATATGAGCCAATAGAGCTTCGGACAGATTTGTCATATATAGAAAGTCCGATAGAGATTCTAGAGGAAAAAGAGAAGGTATTGAGAAATAAAGTGGTAAAGCTAGTAAGAGTATTATGGAGAAACCCAAAGGTTGAAGAGTCAACCTGGGAATTAGAAAGTGATATGAGAGAAAAGTACCCTCGTTTGTTTTCTTAGGAGATTCTGAGGACAGAATCCTTTTAAGGGGGGAAGGATGTAATATCCGGGATATATCGTGTAATTGTTTTTGCTAATAAATAATTATTATATGTGTTCGGTATCTATTCTGTGAATTATTTGTTAAGTGTTAAATGTGTTTGGATGTTTAAAAATGTTATTAATTGAGTATTTTAATTTTTATATGTCCAAAATAAAATATAGATAATTGTCATATCTTCTTAATTATTTTTATGTTGATTTATGAATTTATAGGAATCATATGAATATTATAAAAACGGGAACCAACCGACGTCATCCGTTGTTACGTTTTTAGAACCAGAAACTCTTCCGAGAACTCCTTCCTAACCTAATTGTAATATTCCGAGCATTTTCCATGTTTCTACTTTTTCGATCCGGCGTACGGTTTGTCATGCGCGGGTCCCGTCGCAACATTTTCGATAAAATATTTGTTTCGGTAAATCAATAAAACTCGTATTTTTGATAAACGGGAGCTTTTTATTAAACTATCACAATTATCACCTCGTAATACGTGTAACCAGGCGCTGAGACCAAGACCGCAGTACAAATTGTACTGATTTGGATAATTATCCCGAAAACCGATACCGTTTGGATCAGATTTTATAAATAAACGTACCGTTTCATATCCGGAATGATCCAACGGGATACTAATTTTCCGAAATTATAAATAGCCTTTTACCGTATTTTATTTCGTATCAAAATCATTTGCAAACAGTTAATTATATAATTTTCCAGAGAAAAACCCTAAATTCATACAACCTTCTGAGAATCAAACTACAATTTCAAGGTGTTATTGAAATCAGTTGGGAAAGTTGGAGTAACCAAATCGAAGGTCTCAAGGGTACTATCAGATTCTGTGTTCCATATCACTGCAGAAATCAAGGTTTATTTTCTGAAAATTTATTTATTTTCGAATTATTTTTATTAAAAATATGAATTTTTGTTCGGATGATTGTTTGAATGATTTGATGATTGCATGTTGTAGAGCTTGTTTTCCTGATGATTTTCATATGTCATACGTCTGATTTGGAGTTCAATAACATTCTCAAAACTGGGTTTAATTCTCGAATTTTAAAATTAGGGTTTATAACCCGTATGAATGTTTTCAATTGAAATTTGGGGCTTTTTGATCTAGGGGTTATTAGCTGTTGATTTATAGTGGGTTATGTTCCTTATGAAATTTGCAATCGATTGGTATATAGCTCGTTAGCAGAGGATTACTGAATCAAAGGGAGTTGTGTTTTGAAGATTTACGGTGTTCGCCATAAACCGGCGATGTTTTTGGCCAATTTCCGGCCAGGACAGGGATGATTGATGTGTTTTGATTGCACGAATAGATTTCTGTTGTTTTGTAGTATAAATCTGGAGCAGATGGTGAGGTGAGGGTGCCAGAATCGAGTTCTCCAGCCACCCCTGTATTTTCTCGGCGACGGGGGTGTAAAAATTGCAGTTTAGTCCCTGGACTTTTGGAGACGATGAAGTTTGGTCCCTGAAGTTTCCAGAGTTTGCAAATATAGGATTCCTGTTTTAAAAATATCTAAAAATCATATTTCCTATTTATTTTTATTATAAAAATTCTATTTTAATTTCTGAAAATTCTAAAAATTATTATTTTATTTCCAAAAATTATTTTTAATTCAAAAATAAATCTGAATTAATTAGTTAATTAATTTCAGTTAATTTTTAATTGAATAATTAGTCAATTAATTCGAAAATTAATTGATTAATTGAATTAATTAATTTTTAATTGATTTTAATTAATTATTTAATTAGATTTAATTATTTAAAAATGATTTAAAAATTTCGAAAAATAGTTTTGAGCTTTAAAATATTATTTTAAATTATCTTCAAGGCTCGATAATTATTATAAAATTGTTTTGAAGCCAGAATTGGCCAGTCGAACCCTGTTTATTATTCCGAAATTGATCCAACGACCCGTTTTAATTCCGAAAAATGTTTTAAAAATCATTTTAAATATTCGAAGGCCTGTTTATGACCCGAAACTTCTTTATAAATGTTATATCACTGATTATGTGACGTGTTATGTGCTATATGTGACTTGTTTATGTGCTATATGTGACTTGTTGGTGAACTGTCGGTCTATATATTCGATGTTTACTTGTTATTGCGTAACTTTCAATCCGTTAATTAGATTTGGGTGAAACGAAGGGTAGATAGAAGTATGTTTCGAACAAAATTATATGAGTCAAATATTGATAGATGCTTATGATATGTGAACAGAAGAGGCAAGGCATAGGAAAGGGAAACAGGTAGTCGAGGAGTAAGAGAGTGGTGATTGAAAGCGAGTGCAGTATAGTGAGCTAGTACCAGACAAGTGTTCTGAACTTTCTCGAAATATTGTAGTAATTGATAGTCCTGTTTGATATTGCAAGTGCTTTGAATCACTGAACCCTAAACCATGATTCCAGTTATTGATCTTGAGCTGTAAACCTGATTATTTCTAGACCATTGATTGTTGTATACCCAAATACGAACCTCAAATATACGATACTACTCCACAAATACATACAAACTAAATATCAAACACTAGACCAGATTGCTTACACACTTAAAACATTGTATCTTATGCTTTGAAAGGCCAAATTGTTGAAACCTTGAAACATTATTTCCTTAAATATCCAATTCTTTCACTACCTAGCATCCATGCTTTGAAAATGCCATATTGATCCTTATGCAGATTGAAACCATTTTCATTATTGAACGCCCAATGTTGTTAATGATTCTGTTTATTGCTTATTACTGTTTATTCTGTTATTATGTTAGAATTGGATTGTTTTGATAAAATTGTGGACCAGATTCGTGGTCAGACCTTATAATGGTCAAGTTAGGCCAATGTGTGCCTTGGATCCAGTAGTTAGAGCAGTGCTGTGTGCTTTGCTCGGGGTTAGTGTGTGACTGATCAGCAGCCTAACCTTTGTTTTTAAAATGAAAATATAATATCCAATTCTAAATTATAATCTATTATTCACTTGATACTATAACCATTTTCACCCGATGATCATTATTCTCAGTTTTGTCATTGTGACTTGCTGAGCTAGTTAGCTCATTTGTGCGATGTTGTTTATGTTCTTCTCTAGTTAAAAAGGAACCAGTTGGTAGCGAGGATCCCCAGTCCAGCACGAGAGCTAGGCGTTCAGGTTGATCAAGTTTAGCTAGTAGGCTTCTTTTGGAATAATTTAAGTTTGTAAAGGTTTGTAATATTTTTTAATACTCAGTGTTGAGTTGCAATAGTTGGGATTCGAATGTTTGTAATATAAGTAAGTATGTTTGGCTTGTGTGCATACTTTAACCTGTTGCGGTCCGTGGTAATTGGTAAGTAGGGTCACTGCATATTATTGTTATTATCCTTATTATTGTTATATGCAGGTTATAAATAGTGTGTGTGTGTGTGTGGACCCCAAACTTCTGACCCGGGTTTGGAGGGTGCCACATTCTCCCTCTCAGCTCTCTCTCTCTCTCCCGAATATACTCACTCTCTCTCTCTCTCTCTCTATCTCTCTCTCTCTCTCTTCTACATGCAATAGCAAATACTAGCTAGAACTCAAGGATTTCACCATTTTTTTATCATCTTTTTTAATTCTCTCTCCTATTCCTCTTTGTATTTAAGTTTTAAGCAAATTTTGTAGCACCATCTCTTTGATTATGTCCAAGGAAAACACAATTTCTTGGAACATGTTCATAGGAGAGAATAAAGTTCTAGATTGTCTGTGATTTTCAAAGTGATTTAGTGTAAATTTGATTTATTATAGATTGCATGTTAGTTGTTTGATGTTTACTTGAGTTTTTGATCAAAATCATGTTTTTATGGTTAAAAGGTTGAGTATAAGAATTATTGGTGGTTGATTGCGTGTTTAGTTGGATAAAAATGGATGCATGTCATCAAAATCTCTATGAATGTTACTAAAAATCATTGCATGCTAATTTCCAAGCTTCATTCGACTTTTAACACTTGTTAGGTTCGAATATTTGATAAAACAGTGTGGGGAAAATAATTTTTAAAGGTTAATTGATGATTGGTAGTTTGAATGTGAGTTTAAATGGTTGCATGCAATTTTGTTGATTTTGTTTGATGATTAGAGTTCGAATTTTTGTAATTTAAAAAGGGGGTTTTATTTTAATCTAAGGCTACAAAGAATTTTGGCTTGAGGACTTAATTTGTGCTTCGGTTTTCTTTAAAAAATGATTTAAAGGGATGAGTTTTGGCTTAAATTAAAGTTTATAAGTGATTCTTGTACTTGCATGTCATTATTTGATTCTTTGATTGTATTTTGCCAAAAAAGCCGAATGGTCTATAGTTTTAAAAGGGATTGATTCAATTTATTTGGTTGATTTGATTCTAGAGTCTAGTTAAATGAATGCATGTCAAGATATAAGATTGCATGTTGATCTATTTGATGTGGTTCATTTGCTTTGGTTCGAATTTTTGGATAAAAAGGAAAGGATTGAGTTGTTTGGTTAACGAGTCATACGAATTATGATTATTTGCTGGAGTATGGAGTTTAAGTATATAAGTGTGCACTATTAAGTTCTATGTGAGTATTTGGTGTTTATACTCGTATATATGAGTTAAGCGTTAGATTGAATTGGGGTAATTATTAAACATTTCGGGAACGTCGAGTGGGAATCTAATTAGGGTTTCATTTCGGATTATAGATTCGGATCGCGAAGGCATTCAGGGTAGGAAAGGGAAAGGTATTCTAGGTGACAGTAGCTCAAATCCTGTAAAACATGAAAGTGAATCCAGGTAGGTAACTCTGTCTACTCGTATAATTTGATTATAGAGAGGATATTGATGATGTCATGATTAACTAAAGGCTTTTTATTGCAATTGTGATATACCTGTTATTGATTTTGAGATAACCTGTTATTGTTCCTTGTGAACCTGTTATTGATTCTTGAGAAGCCCTGTTATTGTCCCTTGTGATAACCTGATATTGATTCTTGAACCCGAATGTTGATACTTGTGCTATATCTATCACTGATCCTTTGAAACACCCTGATATTGTTCTTGTAGCGACTTGATATATTTATTATTCAAACCCTTATAGTAACCCTGTCGATTTGTATCTTGATTACCTATTGAATCCTTTGGATACCCTGAATTCTCGTAAACCCTATTAATAACCTTTATGAACTCCCTTGCGTAATGTTTCGAGTAACCCAAATCCTTCATTTCTTTGTTTACCTTAACCTGTATTGATCCTTAAAACTCTTTTGGTTCCTTAACTTGTAGCCCTTGTTTATCATTTGATTCAGCCATAGTATTGATTACTTTTGATTCATTCAATTCCATAGTATTGATTACTTTTGATTCATTCAATTCCTTTGAATTCTTGAAATTGAACTTAAGAATGAGTTTCGACTTGAAAGAGTCCGAATGATTTCATATTCTTGGTAATGATAAAATGAACTTAGTAAAACCTTTCTTTTCCAACACAAGGTATTCCAAATGAATTCCTGATGGATTGGATTGAAACGTAAGAGACTAGTGGGGCTAGTCCAGTCATATAAGAGACTAGGGGGGCTAGTCCAGTTTAAGGCTGAAATTATGTCATAGGTACCTTAATGACCAGATGGAGGTCGGTACGGGCTAATCACCCGTATTATTATTTATAAAAGTTAAAGTAGTCCAATCAAGGGTTCCCTATCACTTTATAAAAAGATATTGAATAAATTTCCTTAGCAATTGCTTATTTATAAATGAAATGATTTAAAATGATTTGAGAAGAGTTGATTGTGTTATTATTTAGCATACAACTTTGAGAACCCTGATTCTTATTCTGATATTGTTATCAATCATATAATTGATTCCTAGATTTGAATAGATTCTTGCTTTCCACTTGAAAGATCCTTGAGATCCTATTAATAATTTGTGATGAACGTCGGCTTTTACCCTATCTTGAGCCTTGATTCATGAAAGCCTAAATCTTTCTTCATAACCCATTCATAGCCCAAAGACAGAAATCTGCCACCTAGAAATTTAAAATAGAATGCCTTAAAAGTGATTTGGATATTTGTTATTACTGTATCATAGAACTGTCATATAGTTACTTGTTGAGCTTTTTATGCTCATATATTTTGCTTTGTTCTAACCATGGCAGTTAAGCAAGAAGATGGCCAGACTTAGGCGCACTACTTGTAAGAGCGTACTTGGTGCCCCCTACCGTGTCGTAGGCTTCCAGATGCTAGAGCAGGTAGTACAGGTTGTGTGAGCAAGCGCTTAGTTGTAAAGTTTGTAAAGATACAATGGGTTATCTGTCGGTTCCAAGTCGGAATTGATTGTGTAAATTAAATACTATTTTGGGTTGTAATAATAATATGTTGGTTGATAGTTTTATCTTGTCTCATACTTAATGCTGTTTAGATCCTGTTAGTAGTTAATCGGGGTTTATGTTATTTTATTGTTAGTTTAATGGTGTGTGGGTCCTCATTTCCTAATCCCGAGATTTATGGTGTTCACAAGTTTGGTATCAGAGCTACAGGATCTAGTCCATGAGACAAGTTAGGATAAAAAGGTATTTTGGGTATATATCTATATCGCGAGTGTGTTCGACTCATATAGAGTTAAGTTAGACTATTAGGTATAGTCTAAGAGAAGTGAATAATTAAAGTGGCAACTAGAGTTAGGGTGTGACTCAGTTGGAAGTCTTATTTAAACCTAACGCTATTTCTTGGTTGCTGTTTTTATTTTCTCTCAGAACCCCAGTAGTGGTAGTACTTCCGACTCAGAGGTTAGTTTGACTAGTACTCCAGTGGACTCTATTCCACCCTCTTTAAAGGAGCCTGCGTATATTAGTTCAGATCAGGAGGAGGATCCATCTGAGAGTAGTGAGATTCCTATGCAGATATCACCCTTGAGGCCAGAGTTAGAGACCCCAGCCCCTGAGCCAGAGTCTGAGATGCCTAAGATTGTGCCTGTTAGTGTAGGTGGCAAGTTAGTCCAGGGTCGAAACTTTGTTTACTCCCGCATTCTTGAGTTGGGAGCTTTGGTGGATAGGCTAGCTCGAGAGTCTAGGAAGAGGATTACAGTTATGGAGGATGAGTGGAAAGTTCGCATTGAGACGGTGGAGCCCGCAGTTGTTGTTACTTTTCAGTGCCAGTAGGCTTTGGGATACTTGGTCATATGCTGGGATCCCTTTTTCATTTGTTATGATGTATTTATTTCAGAACTTGGTATCGTAGTGGTTGTTAGAAGTTAGAGGTAGATAGGGGAATATTTTCCAGTTTTTCCTCTGTTTAACCCTGCTATATTATTGTACACTATTTCAGAAGTTTATGTAATCAGACATTTTATCCATGTACCTTTGGCTTGTTGAAGTAATCATAAACCTTGTTTCCTATTGTGCATCCTGGAAATCTTTATAAACTATTTTGCATACCATGTTTCAATATAACCGTGTTTAACATTTCACAAATCATACCCTGTACCATGTGAAAACACACAATTGATAAGAGAAATTATATAGTAATAGGATTGCATGTGCAAAATTGGGTAAAGCTTAAAACCCGTTAAAGTTATTTTATAGTAAAATGTTGTTGTTGTATATCAATGCCATGATATCATATTTCTAAATAATTTCTCAATCAGGTTTGTAAGAATGGCCAACTCACCAAATCACCAAGAAGAAGAAACTCAAACCCAAGACCAAGAACTAAAACAAGATACCACTATGATGAACCGACTTGCTCAGCTTTTGCAACAACCAGTAGCCCTAAAGTTGCAAACTTCAAACATTTTCAGTCTGTCCATCCCCCAGAGTTCTTAGGTTTTCCCGACCCGATAAAAGTTCAGTCATGGTTAAGAGAAATGGAGAAAGCATTTGAATTAGCAGAATTTAAGGATGAAAAGAAAGCATAGTATGCAAGTTATTACCTTAAGGACGAGGCAACTTTCTGGTGGAAATCTTCAAAGGCTTTACTTGGAGGAAAGGACTTATTGTGGGAAAAGTTTACTGAGATGTTTCTGGAGAAGTACTTGCCCAGTTATATGCAAGACCAATTAGAGATGAAGTTTTTGGATCTTAGACAAGAAGATACATCGGTGGCAAAATATGAAGTAAAATTTTCGGAGTTATCTAGGTTTGTACCTGAGTATGTGAATACGGAGGCAAAGAAGGCCAAAAGGTTCCAACAGGGACTTAGGCCATGGATACGGAGTCAAGTGGCACTGTTGGAGATTAAAAACTATGCATCCTTGGTGTAGAAGGCAATGATAGTGGAAGGGGAGCGAGAACCTGTAAAAAGAGAGAATGAAGGTAGGAAAAGGAAGTTTGAGAACCCAGAACATGAACAAGGAAGTTCGAAGTTTAGAGGGAAGTTTTGCAAGAATGGTGGAGGTCATAATCAAAAGTTTCAGAAGTTTAAACCCGGGAATGGAGCTCAAAAGAATCATTTCCAGAAGTCAGGACATCTGGGAAATGATAGTAGACCTCAGATTCAAGAGTGTAAAGTTTTTGGGAAGAGACACCCAGGAAGATGTAACAAGCTGGATATGACCTGTTTTGGGTGTAATTAGAAAGGGCATTATTCGTCGGAGTGCCCAAGTAGAGCAAGGAAGCCAAAATTAACCTATTTTAAGTGTGGAAAGGTGGGCCATATGGCTGGAAGCTGCAAGGAGCCTGTTCAAAAGGCAAATGTTCTTAGGATTGTTGGACCACCACTTCTCCCAGCACCAACAGCTCAACCCAGAGCAAGAACCTTCAACATGACAATGAAAGATGTTGTGCAAGATGTAGATGTGATGGCAGGTATGCTCATTATAAACTCAGTAGAAGTTAAAGTATTAATGGATTCTGGATCAACTAGATCATTTATTGCAGAAAGTATTCTTCATAGACGAAAATGTGATGAGTACCCTCTTGAACCCAATTTGAGTATAGAAGTAGCAAATTAAGATAGAGTTACTGCTAATAGGATTTGTCCCAATTGTGATTTGATTATAGAAGGTCGGCACTTTTCTGCTAACTTAATTCCTTTTAAGTTAGGAGAATTCGATGTTATATTAGGAATGGATTGGTTGTCAAACCATGAGGCGCAAATTGAGTGTAAAAGTAAGAAGGTGAAGTTAAAGACCAAGGATGGTGTCGAAGTGGTATTCAAGGAAAAAAGATAAGAGAAGAAGTTTCTAACGGCTATTCAGATGAGAAGATTGTTACGTCAAGGATGTGAGACTTATTTGGCTCATGTCAAAGATATAAAGAAAGAATCTGTAAGGATTGATGATATTCCAGTAGTAAGAGATTTTCTAGATGTGTTTCCAGATGAACTACCTGGACTACCTCCAGATCGAGAGATCAAGTTTACGATTGATTTGGATCCTTGAACGGAACCTGAATCAAAAGCACCCTATCGAATGGCGCCAGTTGAGATGAAGGAAATTAGCAACGCAATTGCAAGAACTGTTGGACAAAGGAGTAATACGCCCAAGTGTATCCCCGTGGGGTGAACTAGTGTTATTTGTGAAGAAAAAAAACGGAAGCTTGAGGTTGTGCATTGACTATCGCGAATTGAATAAGTTGACGATCAAGAATAAGTACCCTCTACCGTGAATCGATGACTTGTTTGATCAGTTAAAAGGAGCTACTTGTTTTTTCTAGATTGATTTAAGAATTGGGTATCATCAGTTGAAGATTAAATCGGAAGATATACCGTAGACGGCGTTTTGAACGAGATATGGATACTATGAGTTTTTGGTAATGGCATTTGGTTTGGCGAATGTGCCAGCTGCATTTATGGATGTTATGAATAGAGTGTTCAAGCAGTATTTGGATAAGTTCGTTATAGTATTTATCGACGATATTTTTATATAATCCAAGATGGAGGAAGACCATATGGAGCATTTGAGAAATTCTTTAGAGATTTTAAGAAAAGAGAATTTATATGCCAAGTTTTCAAAGTGCGAGTTTTGGTTGAAGGAAGTTCAATTTCTTGGACATGTAGTAAATAGTGAAGGAATTAAAGTAGATCCAGCCAAGATAGAAGCTGTGAGGAATTGGAAAAGGACCAAGACTCCTACGGAGGTCAGAAGTTTTCTGGGATTAGTAGGATACTATAGAAGATTTGTGCAAGATTTCTCTAAGATTGTTGTTCCATTGACTAAGTTGACAAGGAAGAATGAGATGTTTGTGTGGATAGATAAATGCGAAGAAAGTTTTCAAGAGTTGAAGAAGAGATTGGTAATCATCCCAGTCTTAGTGTTACCAGATGCAAAAGGAGAGTTTGTGATCTTTAGCGATGCTTCATATAAAGGGTTAGAATGTGTGTTAATGCAACACGGGAAAGTAATAGCTTATGTGTCAAGGCAACTAAAGTTGAATGAATAGAAGTATCCCACGCATGATTTGGAATTGGTAGCGATTGGGATTGCTCTTAAAATTTGGAGGCTATGGAGAAAAGTGTGAGATCTATACGAATCATAAGAGTTTAAAGTATATTTTTTACTCAGAAGGAGTTGAATATGAGACAAAGAAAGTGGTTAGAATTGATCAAAGATTACGACTGTACAATAAGTTTGTTAGATATATTTTAGATGTCATGTCTAATATAATTTGTGTTTAGTTTTCAGAACTTAACAACAGGACAAATCAGGACTTACTGAAATCAGGACTTACTGGAAGTCAGAACTTAATATCAGAACTTAAGGTTATATCAGAACTTAAGGTTATATCAGAACTTAAGTGCGGGAAGACTTTCCGTTAAGGAATGAAGCTGATTTACAGGAGAAGATCGAAACTAAAACAAAAGAAGATATGCATGTAAAGAATTAGAGGACCGGAAGACTTGTAGAAGATATCTGAAAGATATATTTTAGGGGACTGAATTATATTCCATATCAATTAGAATATATCTTGTAAATGTGTACTATATAAACACAGACTTAGGGTTTACACTATAAGTGTTATCATTATCGAGAAGATTATACATTGTAACCTAGCAGCTCTTAGTGATATTTGTTCATCACTGAGAGAGAACAACAATTCATATTGTAACAGAGTTTATTGAATATACTTGATCTTTGTTACATACTTGTGTTAGATCGATTTGATTGTATAAACACTGTATTCAACCCCCTTCTATAGTGTTGTGTGACCTAACAATTGGTATCAGAGCTTTTATGTTAACACACATACAGTAAAAATCCAAACAATCATGTCTGAAGAAGCACAAACTCCAACCAAGCCCACCAAAACTTAAAAAACTCAAAACACTCAAACCTACAGCCGATATGAGACTATTAGGGTTCCCATACTGAGACCTTCTGAGTATCCCATATGGAAAGTGAAGATGGCTATGTTTCTGGAAGCTACAGATCCAGAATACCTTGTGTTAGATATATTTGAGATGTCATGTCTAATATGATTTATGTTTAGTTTTCAGATTTTAACAAACAGGACATATCAGGACTTACTGAAATCAGAACTTACTGGAAATCAGAACTTAATATCAGAACTTAAGGTCATATCAGAACTTAAGGTCATATCAGAACTTAAGTGCGGGAAGACTTTCATATAAGGAAGGAAGCTGATTTATAGTAGAAGATCCAGACTAAAACAAAAGAATATATGTATGGAAAGAGTTAGAAGACGGGAAGACTTGTAGAAGATATCTGATTGATATATTTTAGGAGACAGAATTGTATTCCATATCAATTAGAAGTTATCTTGTAACTATGTACTATATAAACACGGACTTAGGATTTACACTAGATGTGTTATCATTATCGAGAAGATTATACATTGTAACCTAACAGCTCTTAGTGATATTTGTTCATCACTGAGAGAGAACAACAGTTCTTATTGTAACAGAGTTTATTCAATATACTTGATCTTTGTTACATACTTGTGTTAAATCGATTTGATTGTATAAACACTGTATTCAAACCCCTTCTACAGTGTTGTGTGACCTAACAATTGGTATCAGAGGTTATATGTTAACACAAATACAGTAAAGATCCAAACAATCATGTCTGAAGAAGCACAAACTTCAACCAAGCCCACCAAAACTGAAGAAACTCAAAAGACTCAAACCCACAGTTGATATGAGACTATTAGGGTTCCCATACTTAGACCTTCTGAGTATCCCATATGGAAAGTGAAGATGGCTATGTTTCTGGAAGCTACAGATCCAGGATACCTTGACAGAATTAATGAAGGACCACATAAGCCTACCAAGCTCTCTATTGTAGTTGATGATCAACCAGCAAAGACCATACCAAAGGAGAAAGGTGAGTACACAGCTGAAGACATCTCATCTATTGCCAAAGATGCAAGGGTAAGGCATTTACTGCATAGTGCCATTGATAATGTCATTTCTATTGCAAAGAAGAAATATGCTATGGGTATAGTGGATGAGTTCACAAGGTACACTTGGGTGTATTTCTTACACAAGAATAATGAAACTACATTTACTCTAACTGATCATGTCAGACATCTGGATAAGTTGGTCAAAGATTCTTTTAAAATTTTAAGAAGTGATAATGGCACTGAGTTCAAGAATTCAATCATGGAAGAGTTCTGCAAAGAGCATGGAATCAAACAGGAATTTTCTGCACCTAGAACTCCATAGCAAAATGGAGTTGTAGAAAGAAAGAACAGGACTCTCATTAAAGCTGCACCAACTATGCTTGATGAAGCAAAGCTACCAACCTACTTTTGGGTTGAAGTTGTGCACACTGCTTGTTTTACACAGAATGCTACACTCATAAACAAGCATGGAAAAACACCATATGAGATGGTGAAGAAAAAGAAGCCAAATATGAAATACTTTCATGTATTTGGATGTAAGTATTTTGTTCTTAAGACTCATCCTGAACAGCTTCCAAAATTTGATCTAAAAGCTGATGAAGGAATTTTTGTTGGATATCCACTTTCCACAAAAGCCTTCAGAGTCTACAATTTAAGAACAAGGGTTGTCATGGAATCTATCCATGTATCTTTTGATGATAAGAAGATTACTGGACTTGAAGATTTCAATGATCATGATCAACTGAGATTTGAAATTGACGATTTAAATTCTGATTCTGTAAATTCTGATGTCTTAAACTCTGATCATGTAAGTTCTGACGGGTTAAGTTCTGATGTCATTGAAACTGTGGTAACAACTCCAAAGGAAAATGCACATGTCCTGGGGGAGCAAGCTGAAGATCCTACCACAACTTAAGACTCTCAAGAAGCATCCGAATCTGTCACTGGCTCTTCAAGTTTTGATTAATCAAGTTCTGATGAGCCAAATTCTGATAATTCTGGAAACTCTGATTCTTCAAATCTTGAAGGATCTAACTCAAATCCTGAAGTCTCAGAGAGCATAAATACAGGGGGAGTATCAGAAAATGTTGATGGAGATAGCATGGATCATGGGGGAGGATCCATATGCAAGGAAGTGGACTAAATCACATACACCTGACTTAATAATTGGAGATCCTGAAGCAGCTGTCAGAACTAGAACTACAACATCAAATGAATGTCTCTATCATTTTTTTTATCTCAGACTGAACCAAAAAAAGTGGAAGAAGCTCTTCAAAATGCTGATTGGGTGCAAGCAATGCAGGAAGAGTTAAATGAATTTGAAAGAAATAAATTCTGGACCGTAGTGCCAAGACCAAAGAATAGGTTAATTGTTAGCACAAAATGGGTATTCAGAAACAAAACTGATAGTGATGGCATAATTACAAGGAACAAAGAAAGGCTGGTTGCTAAGGGTTACTCTCAACAAGAGGGTATTGATTATGATGAAACATTTACACCAGTTGCTAGATTAGAAGCCATAAGAATCTTTTTGGCTTATGCTGCTCACAAAAAGTTTAAAGTCTTTTAAATGGATGTGAAAAGTGTTTTTCTCAATGGAGAATTGGAAGAAGAGGTGTATGTTGAACTACCTCCAGGCTTTGCAGATTCAAAATTTCCAAATCATATCTACAGGATTGTCAAAGCATTTTATGGCCTTAAGCAAGCTCCAAGAGCATGGTATGAGACTTTAGCTCAATTCCTTCTGGAAAGTGGATTTCACAGAGGTACAATTGATAAAACACTGTTCTACCTCAACCATGGAAAGGACTTACTTTTGGTATAGATATATGTTGATGATATCATATTTGGTTCTACAAATACCAAACTCTGCGAAAGGTTTGCAAAGCTAATGCAGTCCGGATATCAAAAGAGTATGATGGGAGAACTTAGTTATTTTCTGGGACTTCAAGTCAAGCAAAATGAAGAAGGTACTTTTATCTGTCAATCCATGTACACCAGAAATTTACTGAAGAAATTAGGAATGCAAGACTGTTCAACTGCATCCACTCCCATGGCCACTGCAACCAAGTTACATAAAGATATTGGTTTATCAATAGATATTACTAACTATAGAGGTATGATTGGCTCATTACTCTATTTAACTGCTATAGACCTTATATCATGTATGCTACCTGTCTTTGTGCAAGATTTCAGGCTGATCCAAGAGAACCTCATTTAATAGTTGTGAAAAGAATTTTTAAGTACCTCAAGGGTACAGTTGATCTAGGATTTTGGTATCCTACAGAATCAGATTTTAAGCTAATAGGTTACTTAGATGCAGATTTGGCAGGATGCAAAATAGACAGGAAAAGCACAAGTGGTAGCTGCCAATTTCTTGGAGGCAGATTGGTTTCTTAGTTTAGCAAGAAATCGAAGTCAATTTCCACATCAACTGCTGAAGCAGAATATATTTCTACAGGAAGCTGTTGTGCACATATTCTTTGGATGAAGAATCAGTTACTGGATTATGGGTTAGAATTTTTTAAAATACCTATTTACTGTGATAATTAAAGTGTTATTGCTATGACAAGTAATCCAGTCCAACACTCAATGATAAAGCACATCAGCATTAGGTACCATTTCATAAGGGAACATGTGATGGAAGGTACAGTGGAATTGCATTTTATTCCAACAGATCAACTACTAGCAGATATCTTCACAAAACCACTATGTGAAACAACTTTTACAAGACTGGTAAATGAACTTGGAATGTTTCAGGTTCTTTCTCTAAATCTGCTTAGTTTTTTGTTCTTATACATCAGACTTTATGATCAGTATTTACAGATTGTCTTATCTTCATGTAATCTGTACTTAAATTGAAATACATTAAATGCTGATTGTTATCGGATGTGGATCTATATACTCTGATAGTGATTTGAATGTTCTGTGACTATTCAATCCAATGAGGATTATTGTGCTAGATGCTGACCTAGTAGTCTTTAACATACTAGAAATCACATGTTTGAATTAGTTGTTTATGTAAAAATTTATTAACACAAGCAAATTCTGATTTTGAGCTTAATCAAATTTACTTTGTGTATCTTATTACTAAGTCACAAACTAGATTCTTGCTTCTTATCTGTCAAATTCTGATGTTAGTAAATCTTAAGAATAAACTAAATGCTGATAAGCCTCACTTATCTAAAGAAAAGAAAAGAAAAGAAAATTAAAGTCAGGTACTCCTTTGAGATCTAGAGTAAATGTGTGGAAGGGAAGACCCAAGTGCATTGCTGGTATTAAGTAATATGCATTAGAAAAGAAAATAAATCTTTCTTGGTGACTTTTCACATTCTCTGATTACTGGAGAAATACTCTGATAATAGCATAAATTCTGATAGCAGTTGTGACTCATTTACACTGAGAAGCCACTCTGAAAAAGAATTCTAAAAGATGCATAAAATGAGCACAAACAGGTGAGGTGGACTTATGCACAAATTTATCCTATAGTAGACTTCATTATTAATGATAGATTTTAAGCACTTTTTTTAGTTATGCCTTATTTCTAAGATGTACTGAAGTTTATCAGACTTTAATCTTTATCTGATATTTTGCTAATGCAAACACTCTAACTCCATATGAATGATGATTACTGTGGTGATTAAGTTGTTTTTGAGAAACAGTTAAGTGTCATTTACATAAATTCTGAGGACAAGTTCTGATGGAGGTTCTAATGATTAAACTCTGAAGAAACAAGTCAGTATTTATATGAAGAATCACAGAAAAAGACATTCACTTTTTGAGTACAAAAGCTATGTTCTGATGACTGTTAAAATCTGATAATAGTCAAGTTCTAATATTAAATTCTGATGGAAACTCTGATGCTTACGTGGCATTATTTTTTTTTACTTGACTTATTTATGACAAATATTGTAACGGTCATATTTAATCAGAATATAATTAGGTGAGATAAAAACAGTCATAATCATTTGGGTTAGTGGTAAACGTGTTTGTCTTGAAAAACTGCATGTGCACCGTAATTGTTACTTATTTCTCGTGCCCATTAACTCCTACTTTAACTATTGACTGTTCATATATTGCCTAAATCATTACACATCGGTCTAGGGAGACACTCATTAAGTTAACTCTACACCTAATCATTAATCAGTCCTTTAGTCCCTTGATATTCCATTGGCTATTTAACCGACATTTCATCTCAGACATATCATGTTCTATTCTCACACAAAATCATTCTCTCTCTTTTAATTCTCACTATTTTCCTCCTTCATAAAAATGGTTCTTGTAAACATGTTTATGAACTATAAAAACTTCAACATTGAGTTCAGTTGTTGTGACTGGGTCCACAAGAGGTTCGGACAAATCTCTTGTTCTTTGAGATGGACTATCAACTCCATCTTGATCGCTTGGAAGAAGAATGGAGAGAGGCTCTTCTTCAGCAAGAACGGATCATCCGTCTTGCAGTGCTAGTTGTCAGCAGCAGGAAGAACTAATTGATAGCTTTCCTTCTTAGACCAAGGCTGTTAATGTTCACCATCTTAGAGTAGGATTATCTTATAATCTTTTGCATGTAATCTACAAATTTCATAAAATGTACTCTTTTGATATTTTAATGAAATTTCTTTTGATTGCAAGATTTAGTCTTTGTTTATCTCGTATTATGTGCATGTGAATGTTCTCATTGAAGCCTGTTAATTTTTACTTCATCTACTTGAACTGTATTTCTTGATGAATGTTTTGATTAAAATTATGGTTACTAATAATTTGTGATGATTTGACAAACAAATATTGAATTTGAATCGACATATCCTGACCTACACTTGAGAAAGTAGAAGCAATTGAGAAAGCTCAGGAGAAGTAACAGGCCCAAATATCCGAGGTCCTGGCTAATCAAGCTTCTCAACAGGCTCAATTGGATGAGATCCAATCTTCATTTGAACTTCTTCTCTCACTTCTACTATCATATGATGCCAATAAGGGGGAGAAGATAGTTAAGTCCAAATGCTCTAATGATGAAATACAGAAGAAGAAAGATGATGAAGCTGATGACCAGGGAAACCCTAGCAAGGGTAGAGGTCAAGTTCAAGATAAAGAACAAAGAAACAAGGTTTCATCAAGGAAACTAATTACAGATGCAAGAAAATCTTTTATTCAAAAGACGACAAGTTCCGAAGCTGCTAAAACTCAAAATCTGATAGCAAGTACTGAAACTCAAAATCTGATATCAAGTTCTGATGAGGAAAGTCTGATGACAAAGACTGATGTTCTGATACAAGGTGGAAGTCAAGATTCTCAAAAGTCCATGTAAACTCTGAAGCTCAAGGGAAAGCAGACTACTGTCTACTACAAGGATCCCAAGATGCAGACACTTGATGATGATATTACTAGAAGATTGTTTTTGAAGCATAATCCAGGAATGGATTTAGAAAATCTCAAGGAGGAAGAAGCTAGATTTAAATCTAAAAAGAAAAATCTAAAGCCAAAAGCTTATGTTGCAAAGAAACCTCCAAGGCCTAAGGAAAAAGGCATTGTGATCAAGGAGAAGTCAAATACTGAGGCATCAAATCCCAAGACTAGATCACAGATTGAGATTGATCCCAAAGACAAAGGGAAAGGGAAAATTGATGAACCAACCAAGCCAGTGGAGATGAAAATTCCTCAAATTCTGATGAAACCAGTGTGCAAAATGGTTCAAATTACCGATGATATTCTTGCTGAAGATAAAGATGTTCAAACTCTGAAAAGAAAGAAGATTTCTGAAGAATCAAAGATAACCTCTGACAAGGCTCAAGTTGTTCAGAGTGAAGAACAACAAGCTATACCAGAAACAGCAAATTCTGATAAAATCATCAAGACATCAACCTTTGATAGTGCTCAATTTAATTTAGACAAGATGAAAGTAGCTGACAAAAAGAAACTTCTGTGGAAAAATGTCAAACCATCAGTGTAACACCCCCAAATCCGGGGTCGGGGATCCGGGTTGTCACGAGTTCCATTTCCCTTAATAACACCCAATCTTAATAAACAATCAACTACTCTGTACTGTGACCCCATAATAAACACACACACCACAAGTTATAGTCTCAGAGATGAATATCCAAAAAATAACACGAGTCATTTCATTCAAAAATTATATGCCATTACACCTTAAAAGGGTTTCTGAATAGATTTACATTTCTTTGCCATTATTACAATTGATAAAGATACATAAGTCTGGTACATCAAAAGTTGAAAGCCTAGCCTATTGGTAGTTCCTACCTCAGCTACAGCGACATCAACGCCTATAGGAAACGGCGAAACGTTTCCTATCCTCTCGCGAATTGGGAGCTTGGTCATGTTCATCTTTTCTATCTGTTGTTGTGTGATGAAAGAAGAAAGCAAGGGTGAGCAACAAGCCCACCAAAATAATATGTATAATGATTAACTATATATGAGCATTCTCTTAGTACTCATGAAAGTCTTGGTCAAGAAGAAATGAACCAAGCTGATATCTTAACGCGACCAAGTCGCAAAATATTCAGTATATATGTATATATATACTTTTCAAAATCTTGGAAGTCCTCTTCCATGCATAATATACACAGAGTTCCAGTTTATAACTGTATAAAACTATCGTTGCAAGGTGATCTCATATATCTAACCTTGTCTCAACGTTTTTTTTTATGAAAATCTTTGTCATGCATAAGATAATCATTAACCAGATATAAGTTGAAAAGATGAAGTTACAAGATACTCCAATATACTTATATCTTTTCCAAATACTACTTGAACTACCACCGTTCAAGTTATAATTAGTTTCAAAAGTTCATCACATAGATGAGACTACAAGACAAGATTTGAATGGATTCAATCTTTGAATATTATTATAAATAATGAAGTTACGAGATACTTCATTAAGTCCCGATATATATATACACCTATATATATACATTTCATACACTCCTTGAAAACCTCTGTTATGAAAATTATAAACAGAGTTGCAATATCCAATGAATTTGGAAAGGAGAAAACCTTGGCATAAACCTGATATCTTGCTGATCAGGCAAAGATACCAATAAGTAACCTTTTCTACTAGTAGACGGACGAATTCCCCACTGGTCATCACCCTGGTCGCAATAGGACCTTATGCTGGACTGCCACTCAGCCACTTACGCATTTGATGGACTCCCACTGAGCCACTTACACTTTCATGGATGCCCACTGAGCCCATGTTGCTTATGCCGACTCAAATAGATGGACTTACTTCCCGAACATTGGGTAAGTAATCAATTCATTTACCAAAACCGCAACCTTGTTGCGAATATAAAATACACCACAGAGCCGGATCCCTCTGGTTTTGAGCGAGTATTTAAATCCCCTTTAAAAGGAAGATCTTAAATATATAAAAAATGAGTTTTGGGATCCGCTCTATCTTTTAAAAATCATTTTAAAGACTCGAAAATACTTTAAAGAGTGTTTGGAGTAATGCTGATTTAATAAAGTAAATCAGTCTCAATATATTAGAAAATATCTGAATATTATTATTTAAATAATATTCCCATAAAGAATAATTTTATACAAATAATTAAAGTAGAAGTTGTAAAACTTATACTTGAAATGAGTATTAAATAACCAAAGATATACTATACGAAAGTACTATCTTTATTTGAATAATCAAAAATAAGTTTGATTATCGACACCTTATTCTTTAATAAAATAAAGAATATATTTCAGTAAATAATCGGAGTCATAGGTCCTCAAATGTATATTCAAATAATATTCATTAAATAATATAAACTGAGTCATAAGTCCCCGAATGAATATTCAAATAATATTCAATTAATAAAATAAACTGAGTCATAAGCCCTCGAATGAATATTTGAAATAATATTCATTAAATAAAATAAAAGGAGTCATAAGCCCTCGAATGAATATTCGAAATAATATTCATTAAATAAAATAAAAGGAGTCATAAGCCCCCGAATGAATATTCGAAATAATATTCATTAAATAAAATAAAAGGAGTCATAAGCCCCCGAATAAATATTCGAAATAATATTCATTAAATAATATAAAGTTATCGAATAAACCTTATTCGATTAATAGTTTTGAAAACTACATCAATATATATATAAATATATATATAATATACTCGGAAACATCTACTCCCGGTTTTAGAAAAGGGTTCACCTTTGGGTCCCTTACACTCAGGGTATACGCAACTACTGCTTATCTCTAGCATAGGTATTATGCAACTAATAAGCATTTGAACCAACAGATATATAAATCAAGAATATGAAACAGGCATGCATATATATCATATCAACATGCTCCAATATATCGCAAGAATTTGCTAATAACAATCATGCACTTATCACAAGATAATGCATATACATATATACATCACAATAACAGTATAACGGGTAGAAAACTTGCCTGAGCGACTGGGGGTTATAAATGGCTTGGGACGAGTCTAGTAACCTATAAACAACATATAAGTTGGAATTAAACCAAAGTCACTTATAAATCTATACTTTAACAAATTTAGACTCTAACGCTCGCTTTGCGCTTAATGATTCTCTTAAGTCGCTCGAGTACCCTCGGCTCCACCATTTTTAATAAATTAACCATTACGAGTTTTAAGGCGATTCTTTCGCGAGTACCTTACCAACTGCCTAATCCACTTTACATAAAGGTTTCATACCCCAATTAGTCATTTAAGGTCCTTAACCAAGGTTTCAAAGTAAGGCGAGGGGTAATGGTTCGGTCGCGAAACGCTGTTACTTAAAACGGTCGTTTCTCCTAAACCGTACATTGGAATCAAACAAACTACATATCGAAACGAAGCTCGTAACATGAACTATCTAATCATGGCAATGGTAAAAATCTAACAGTGAGTTCACGGGTCCTGATTGTTAAGAACAAAACAGTCTTAAAGTAAATCGGACATTACGACGGCTATGTTTACGCGATTACCAAATTTTAAACTACTCCAGTCAATCACAATCAACCACAAATCAACCCATAATCACCAATACCACCAAACTTCATCCAAACCTTACTTACTCAGTCCATAACCTCATGATTTTTCCAACTTATTCAATCTCAAACAAGAGCTACTAATTATACTTAAGGTTCATCAACCAACAACCAAGATTTATAACCAAAAATCATTATAATTCCATCCAAACTCTAAACATACAAGAATCATGCTCTCATGAACTATAACAAACAAAACCAAACCTAATACTCAAAGTAAAGTTAGGGTTTGGAGGGGTTATACCTTCCTTGGAGAGTGGAGAATCACTTAGGAAGCCTTAAATAACCACTAACTATCTTTACTAAGCTTGGATCTTGAAGAAAACATAAGAAAACAAAAAGTTAGTTTCTTGAAAACACTATTCACCAAGAACTTTGATGAATTGATTAGCTATGTTAAACATGGAATCTTGAGCTTAAACTTATGGCTCATCTTAGTTATGAATTATGGAAGCTAAAGAAACAAACCTCTTAAATTATGAAGGTGTGTAGCTTGATTTTTGAAATTTTCTCCTTTGATTTTCATGGAAAAGCCGAGAGCAAAGAGTGGGGGAAGAAGAAAATGTTTTTGTTTTGGTTGCTTTTGATTTTTGTGTTTGTTTTGCTTGTTAATTAGGTTGTTACCATGGTAAATATTGTGTGGCTCACAATCATCCAACAACACACTTGCTTGGTCATGCTTATGTCACCATGTGATGTCACCCTCCCTCCTTTGTCCTCTTCTCATTGGTTTGATGACATCATCCCCACTAATCTCTTTGATTAGCTTTTAATTATTTGGCTAATGACCGCTGATCTGTTATACGGTTCACTTAACTTTCGTTTTCGTTTATCGTTTGAGGGATCATACCCGGGATCTTATTACTTAGGTTTCCTTAACCTTTCTCAAAACATTATATTCCTTTTTATGATCCCCTCTTAAAATCCTTGAATTTAAATCCTATTTATCCTGTTACCTTATACTCACTTCTTTCTGTATCTGGTGGATTTCCGGGAAAAATCAAAGTGTTCGGAATTGGATTCTGACGATCTTTACATATGCTTATATACCATATAGAGTACTAATAAAATCTCAGAATATCAATAACAGAACCCCTACATAGTGTGGCATGAAAATTTTTCTTATTCAGCATAATCTGCAAAATCACTATTCATAAGGGTTTCAAAAATTTCCAAAAATTGGGGTTATTACAGTCTCCCCTCCTTAAAAGGATTCCGTCCCGGAATCAGATAGAAAATGAATAGGGATACTCTCTTAGCATTGCACTTTCTAACTCTCGAGTAAATTTTCCCACATTGTGGTCCTACCACCAAACTCTGCCTAGTTTGATAACCCTTCTCCAAAGCACTTGTTCCTTTTCACTCTATAACCCTTCCTGGTTGCTCCATATAGGTTACGTCGGGTTGCATGTCTATGCGCTCATATGCCCCTATTTATCTGGCATCCGAATTACACTTCCTTAACATTGATACGTGGAACACGTTATGAACTTGCTACAGGTTCGGGGGTAGGGCTAGCTCGTATGCTAACTTCCCAATATGTTTTAGTATATCCAAGGGTCCGACAAATTATGGACTTAGCTTTCCTTTCTTTCCGAATCTCATCAATCCTTTCCAAGGGTTTCCAAGGGGATACCTTTAAAAACACTAGGTTCCCTACTTCCTATTCTTTGTCCTTTCTTGTCAAATCAACATACTTCTTATGTTCATCTTGGGCTACTACCAGCCGTCCTCTGATTAGATCTATTATATCCTTGGTCCTTTGGACTACTGTGGGTCCGAGCATCTTGTGCTCTACAACTTCATCCTAACATAAGGGAGATCGACATTGTCTTCCCTCAAGGATCTCATAAGGCCATATCTCAATACTGACATATGATCTATTGTCGTAAGAAAACTCAATCCGTGTTAAGTGATCATTCCAAATTCTTTCAAGTCTATTGCACAGACTCTCATTATAGTTTTTAGCATTAGAGCTTTTACTTCTCAATACCCATTCTTTTCCAGTTCGTAATCGCTACTACCTTCCGTTCCTAATATTATACTGGTTATACTTTTGCTCGTTAGCGTTCTATAACCTTTTAATAATTGCGTCAACCTTAGTATCACGAACATGTTTCCATTCCGAATACCACCATAACTTTACTACTCCTTTTTCAGCTGTTTCTATTTTCCAAAGTTTGATCAATCATATAGGAGTAAAGGAATTTGTTGAGAGATCACTATGATCATGAACACTTATTTCATTGCATAGTTAGTAGAGAAGGTGGCCGGCCTTTAGTACTTGACAAGCAATTAAACAACATGTGGTATCCTACTAGGCTTCTATTACACAGATAGATAGTCATTTGGCAATACCTCCCCTTCTGAAAGGGTTGTTCTTCTCAGCTTACATGAAATGAATAGAAGAGAAAAGAACGAACTGAAGATAATTGTATATATAAAATATACTGCCACAAAATATCTGGATTGGAATCTACCTCTGAACTATAGAGGTTTATCATAGGAGAACAAAACATTACGTATATATATCAACATCAAGTATTACAGCATCGTATTTCACATGCCTAAATATTTTTGCTATTCCGTCCATCTTTCTATGGACCGATGCTCTTCCTCGAGCTTATACACAATCACCTTTGAAACTCCCTCAATATCGAAAATTGAATCTGGGATCTCATTCTAAACATTATCGTTACTAGAATTCTATGCTTGCATCGCAACCTTACTCGTATAGTAATACGACTTGTCACACCCCCAACTTAAACAGCAAAATAAATATAGCTATTACAATATTTTAAATGAAGAATACACAACCAACTCCAAGATCTTACAGTTTAGGGTTTGGAACAGCCCAACACTACCAACTATTACATCTGATTACAAATACCGAGTCCTCACACAACTATTATTACTTATTCTACCTGCGCTCGAACATAAGCATCAGCATCACAGGTCTTACGGGCAGTCTGCTTGAATCTAACTATAGCTGCTAGCTGTAATATCAGGGTAAAGCAAGAAGTGAGCCAAATGCTCAACAAGTGCTAACAATACGACACAAAACATAAATTGAGATATACTTTTAAGAATGACAATGGAAAGTCATAACCAAAGGTAACGAGAGATAAAAACTATGTGAGATGGCATCATTTTGCTTGCATCAAAACAATTTTAAAATCATGTCTTAATCAAAATCATTTTATGACGCTACGGATTACAGCCGGTGATCAGCCGCGAAGTAATCCCGAACATCGCTGGGTTCTAAAACATTAACGGGAATCCCTAGGCAACTTTTAAGCCTAATATAAGTGTGGAAAGGACTCGCGTCTCAGTCCAGATCCACCATTCAAAGAAAACATTTATCCCCCTTTGGGACTGAAAACCCACATTTTATTTATTTCAAAAGCTGATGCCGAATTGTAACAAAATCTCTTTTAATAGTAAACATTTTTATTAAGGAATTATAAATCAACTCGAAACACGGGAAACAAGGTACTGAATATCAGAGCCATGATTCAGAAAACTATTCTCTATTCAATTAATTGAATGGTTTTCATATATCAAAGATTGGACAAGAGGAATTTAGTGAGGCTAATGGATAATATGAAGGGTAATGCCAATTTGGGCTCAAAGCAATGGTTTCTCATCAAGGTTCAAGTGCTGGATCATCAAGAATGTAAGCTTCATGAATACTAGGTTGTTAAGGTATGAAGAATGATCTTTAACTCAGGACATATCAGAATTGTCAAGCTTTAGGATAAGAAAGAGGGTATCAATCAATGAGGGTTCATGTTGATAAGTTTCTGACTTGCAGGGTTCAAAGTAAGGTTCTATAGGGATTCAAGTATCAGGATGAGATATCAATACATAGGAAACATCAACATGTTAATCAAGAGGATCAATCAAGTAATATATCAACTCTTCATTTTATCATGGCTTTAAACTATCATGAAAGACTTTTGAACTACTTGCAATACGTACTCGAGGGTTCATGGCATCTCTATGTTACTCAAAGATAAACAAAAGATACGCTTGATTTAAATATATCAAAATGACTCAGGATAATTGCATCAATATATAAGAACTATTTGTAGTAAATACGAAGGTCAAGTTGAATCACTTGCCTTGAGATAGGCTGGTCTGGTCTGACTGGTAAGAGCAACTGGAGCTTCACTCGACTTTTATGGCAAGTTTTCCCTCGTCTCGAGATCCTACATAAATAATAATAATCCTCATTATAATATATTCTCACCAACTTAATCTATTTACAACTCGAAATTAAACACGGATGGCACTTAGGCCTATGTGCACTTAATTTATATTCTCCTTTAAATTATAATTGCACACACATAGCCACATATTCACATATCATATATTAACACCAAATAACACCATAAATACCATAATGCAACACTAGGCTTGGATGATCTCGACTCACAACTTAAGTCACTTGGTCGCTAAACTAGACAAGGTCTTCTAATTTTGGCTTCCTAACTCGTTGTGCCTTTCCTAAATTATCCAAAACCTATTGACCCTCACTTGTGCCTTTTTCTCTACTGACCTTATACTATCTTACAACTATGGTGGTCGACCTAATACTCACTTCTAAGTGCTCTAAAACTATGTGATAAGTGATTGTGCTCACTGGTGCAAATTTCAGAATGACAACTATGGTTTCTTGAGTACATTAGACACTCTTAAACCACAAGTTTTCCTTCAAAACTTTTACACAAGACTCTCCTGACCTAAGGACATCTCACAAACTTGATGTGGCTCAAGGGCCTGGCTTGGGCCTTCTTGGGCCTAAGCTAAAAGTCCAAGGTTCCCCTGTTTTTTGGGCAGAAAATGCCCTGACTTGAATTAACTTGTGACACATGGTTCTAGCTCATATCCTATGAACTATGGTTGGAAAAACTTCTCTGACATACCCTCTAACTAAGGCCCAATTGGGCCTAATTAGTGCCTACCCATGACATGGTCAAATCTCCCTATTTCTAAGTTGCAACAAAACTGTCCCCTGCTGGACAGATTTTGTGATTCTACTTGTGCACCTAATCAAATGACATGCAAACCTCCAACCAACTCCTAAAACCTTTTATATACTCCCAATACTAACTTCTGGTAGCTTGGGCCTCAAAGTTCACACTAATGACATGGTCAAAACTCACTCTAAACCTCAGGGTGCTATACTGATTTTTCTGCAGAAACTATAACTCTCATTTTCCAAGGTTTTGACTTGACAAACCCAACTAACAACAACTCAATACTTAAACCAAGACTTATACATGGTAATCTACTGAACTAACTCCCTTATTCTCAAAATAAACTTGGGTGAGATCATCCATGCCCAAAATTAACAACATGCAACCAAATATATAACATGCAACTCATGAAAAGCACATAACAAGATTTCGGCTAGGTATAAAATTTTAAATGCTTGCAAAATCGACTTGCACCTAATACTCATCCTTAATAATCATGAAATATAACTTCTTTTAAGTATTAATAAGAAATTTATCATGAAAACAATCTATTTTAAGCACACATATTTCGAATTTATAGATTTTTAAACATAACTACATGATTTCGAAAAGAGTAGCATGCAAAACATGGTTGATCATCATTTTAATGTCTTAAAACTAACATGCATGGCTAAAATAAATATATAATGAAATCTCAGTAGAATGCAAAGGATTTTAAAGCATGATATCTCCATAAAACACTTAGTTAGCACATATACATAATATATCTCATAGAGAGCTCTTGAATTCACAAGAATCAAGAGTTTCTCTTTGGAGATCACATAAGAACTACACATGCATCCATGGAACTTCAACTTCCAAGTCACAAAACACTTGAAAAGTATATAAGATGAATGTAGCTAAAAGATTTACACTTGGGAAGATGAAGAATGAATTGAAAAATGGAAGGGGGGTGGGGAATTGGCCTTCGGCCGAGAGCAATGTGGGAGGGGGAGGAGAGAAAATTTGTGGTGTGTTGGAGTGTGGAATGAGAATGACTTCTCCCACTTTGATTTCTTTGTTTTATGATATTTGGTTTACAAATGAGGAGTGGAAGTGAGAACTTACAAAAATGTCCCTTGGTTAAAGTTAGGCCATTTTGCATGCAAGGCTAAGGTAGTAATTTGGTAATAATCAAATGAGTTAGTGGGGTTGGAAAAGTCTTGTTTGCCCTTTGAGAGAATAGAAGGGTGATTTGCATGCATGGTCTCTTATGTAATTTGATAAATATGACAACTAAAATTTATAATGATTTATTTTTATAAAATAAAATACAAGTTCAAAAATTATAAAATTTATATCATAAAATAACTTGGATTTTTAGAGACTTTATAAAATCATTTTCAAAATTTGTGAACAAAATACCTTTTAAAAGAAAAATTTTCCAAAGCTTAGAATATTCCTTATAAATCAAAAATAAAGAAATTAAATAAACTCTTGCTTTGAAAAATCATATACTACACAAAGCAAATTTATAATGCAGAAACTTTCACTCACACTAGCGTACAATCATTGAATATATTTTCATTTGACTTTAATATTATACCAATCCACAAATAATATTACATAAAATGCCGGTCGTAACATCCTCTCCCCCTTAAGGGATTCTGTCCCCAGAATCTAAGAGAAAAGATGAGGATGCCGGGAACGCATATCAGACTCTAACTCCCAAGTCGACTCTTCGACCTTAGGGTTCCTCCAAAGTACTTTTACTAACTTTACTGACTTATTTCTAAGACTCTTTACTTGCCAGTCGAGTATTTTAACTGGTTGCTCCACAAATGACAGGTCTGCCTGAATTTCTACAGGTTCATATTCTATCACATGGCTAGCGTCAGGATTGTACTTCTTAAGCAACGACACATGGAACACATTATGCACATGCCGATACTGAGGTGGTAAGGCCAACTCGTAGGCCACCTTTCCCACTTGACTCAAAATCTCAAAAGGACCTATGTATCTAGGTGCTAACTTCCCTTTCTTGCCAAATCTTATCAACCCTTTTCTAGGTGATACCTTTAGCAACACAGCTTCGTCAATTTGGAATTGAACGTCCTTACACGCTGGATCCGCATACTTCCTCTGTCTATCTTGAGCAGCAAGCAACCTTTTCTGAATTATCTTGACCGAAGCATGCAACTGTCGTACCAAATCTGAGCCGAGAATTCTTCTTTCTCCTACTTCATCCCAACTTGTTGGTGATCTACATTTTCGCCCGTACAAAGCTTCGTATGGTGGCATGCCGATACTGGAATGATAGCTGTTATTATAAGAGAATTCAATCAACGGCAAATGGTCATCCCAGCTTCCTGCAAAATCGATTGCACAACTGCGCAACACATCTTCAATTGTTTGAATTGTCCTTTCACTCTGGCCATCAGTCTGCGTGTGGTACGCCGTGCTCATATTCAACTTTGTGCCAAGACATTCCTGAAATTGCTTCCAGAATCTCGAGTTAAATCGGGGATCTCTGTCTGAAACTATTGATACGGGTACTCCATGCCTTAGTACGATTTCGCGCACATACAAATGAACCAACTTGTCCAATGACGGCTTCTCGTTTATTGGAAGGAAATGCGCCGATTTCGTAAGATGATCGACTATAACCCATATTGCGTCATGTCTGGATTTCGTTCGCGGTAGTCCTACTATAAAGTCCATAGCGATATTTTCCCATTTCCATTCTGGAATCTTCAGGGGCTGAATTAATCCGCTTGGTCGTTGATGTTCTGCCTTTACTTTCTGACAAGTATAGCACTTCACAACCCATTCTGCCACGTCTCGCTTCATATTTGGCCACCAAAAGTTCTTCTTTAAGTCTCGATACATCTTGGTGCTTCCCGGGTGTATTGAAAATTTCGAATTGTGGGCTTCATGGAGGATCTCATTCTTTAATTCAGGTACATAGGGAATCCATATTCTGGATAAAAACCTTAGTATCCCTTGCTCATCCCTTTGAGTATTAATCTCCTCTCCAGATAACTGATTCTTCTCTTTCTCCATTACTTCTTCTTGACACTTCTTTATCTTTTCCACTAGTGTTGGCTGAAAGGTCATTGCACGACAAACTTCCTCGACTTTTCCATAAGCACAAAGTTCCAATTCCAATTTTTCGATTTCTTCAGATAACTCTTTTGGTGTTATCATCATATTCAATCTCTCCTTCCTACTCAGAGCATCGACCACTACGTTCGCCTTTCCAGGATGGTAATTTATCGAGCAGTCATAGTCCTTGATCAGTTCCAGCCATCTCCTCTGCCTCATATTGAGCTATTTCTGAGTAAAAATGTACTTTAAACTCTTGTGATCCGTGTAGATTTCACACTTCTCTCCATAGAGGTAATGTCTCCAGATCTTGAGTGCGAACACTATGGCGACTAGTTCCAAGTCATGCGTCGGGTACTTTAACTCATGCGGCTTCAACTGTCTTGACGAATATGCGATCACTTTACTGTGTTGCATCAACACACAACCCATACCCTTATGTGAAGCGTCGCTGAATATTACAAAATTCCCTTGATCATCTGGAAGTACCAACACCGGAGCTGTTACCAACTTCTGCTTTAACTCTTGAAAGCTATCTTCACATTCTGCACTCCATTCAAACTTTTGATTCTTTCTGGTTAACTTGGTCAATGGCGTGGCGATCTTCGAGAAATCCTTGACGAATCTTCTATAGTATCCGGCCAATCCTAGAAAACTTCGCACTTCCGTAGGAGTCTTTGGCCTCTCCCAACTCATAACTGCCTCAATCTTTGCCGGATCCACTTTAACTCCCTCATTTCCAATAACATGCCCCAAAAATTGAACTTCCTTTAACCAAAACTCACATTTGGTGAACTTGGCATACAACTTCTCTTGTCGGAGTATCTCCAAGGCTATCCAGAGGTGCTGCTTATGTTCTTCTTCCGACTTAGAATAAATAAGGATGTCATCAATGAATACCACGACAAATTTGTCCAAATACTTCTTAAATACCCGATTCATCAGATCCATAAATGCGGCCGGAGCGTTGGTCAATCCAAACGGCATTACTAGGAATTCATAATGCCCATATCTGGTCCTGAATGCGGTCTTAGGAATATCTTCTTCTTTGATCTTTAATTGATGGTATCCCGATCTCAAATCAATCTTCGAAAAGCATTTTGCTCCCTTTAACTGATCAAAAAGGTCATCTATCCTTGGTAGCGGGTAGCGGTTCTTGATCGTTACCTTATTCAACTCCCGGTAATCTATGCATAGACGCATACTCCCATCTTTCTTCTTTACAAACAGAACAGGTGATCCCCATGGCGACGTACTTGGTCGTATCACTCCTTTATCCAATAATTCTTGTAGCTGGCTCGCCAACTCTTTCATTTCTGCTGGTGCCATCCTATATGGGGCCTTTGAAACTGGTTCCGTGCCTGGAGCAAGGTTGATCTCAAACTCAATTTGTCGATCTGGTGGTAAGCCTGGTAGTTCGTCGGGAAACACATCGAGAAACTCACTAATTACAGGAATATCTTCCATGCTGAGGCTGCCTCTCTCTGAATCCACTACATATGGTAGGAACGACTCACAACCTTTTTTAAGCAACTTCTTAGCCTGAACGATTGTAGGAAATAGTTGCTCTTGCCTCTGCCCCTTAAATAGTACCTTCTCTCCACTCTTCGTCTTTAAATACACTCTCTTGGTCTTACAATTAATCTGAGCGCTATTCTCTCCTAACCAATCCATTCCTAAAATTATGTCAAACTCCCCCAACTTGAAGAGTATCAAGTCGGCTGAAAACTTATATCCCGAAATATCGATCTCACACTTTGGACAAAATTGATTCACAGGAATCTTCTCTTGGTTTGCAATTACCACATTTACTACCTCACTCATAACCATTTTATCACATTGGAGCTTATCAACAAAAGATTCTGATATGAAAGATCTTGTTGCTCCCGAATCAATCAATACTTTAGCTTTGACATTATTGAGTAAAAGTGTACCTGCTATCACCTCAGAATTCTGAACAGCATCTTTCATCTTTAGATCAAATGTCCTTGTTGTTGCTTGCGGGGTTGGTGAGGGTGGTGGAGGTAATGTCAATACCTCAGCTGGCACGCTTGCACTGGTACTTGCCACGTTCATCAGAGCTTTGACTGGTCCTGTTGCCTTACACTCCCTAGCCATGTGTCCAGTCTTCCCACACTTATAGCACGTAACTCTTGGCTTCGGCATCTTGCACTCATTTGCCAAATGTCCCTTCTGATTGCACCTATAACAGGTCATGCTCAGCTTATTGCATACTCCGGGGTGCCTTCTTCCACAGTGCTTGCATTCCGGTCTCTGGAACCTGTTTTCTCCAACTTGCCCTTGACTTGCCTGGTTGTTCCCTTTTGATTCTTGCCTTTTGCCCAAATTTCCCTTCTTTTGAAAATTTCCGCCCTTCTGGAAACCAATCCTCTTTACATTCCGATCTTGCGAACTTCCAGCTTCTGACTTTTCTCCATAAAATAGAACCTTCCTCTTCTTGTTATCCCTCTCTTTCCTTGACTGCATCCCATTATTCTCAATCAGAGCAGCTTTCTGTACTACTCCCGCATAAGTTTCAAGCTCAAACATAGCCACCCTATCTCTGATCCAAGGCTCCAATCCTTGCTGAAATTTCTTTGCTTTTTCCTCCTCAGTGCTGGTATACTTTGTCATAAACCTTGACAACTCAGTGAACTTCTTCTCATACTCCAATACAGTCATGTTCCCTTGCTTCAACTCAAGAAATTTTAGCTCCATCTGATTCTGCATGTACTTAGGGTAATACTTGTCCAGAAATAACTTTTTAAATCTCTCCCAAGAAACCTGCTGAGTGACTTCCATAGCCTTTACTGATTCCCACCAATAGATAACTTCTCCCTTCAAGAAGTATGTAGCATACGGCGTCTTCTGATCGTCTCCTAACTGTACCAACTCAAAAGCCCTTTCCATCTCCTTGATCCATGTGTTAGCTATCACTGGATCAGTGGTATCATGAAATACAGGTGGATTCACATTCTGAAAATCCTTGAAAGTGACAATTTGTCTAGGTGGTACTGGTGGTTCAGGTGGTTGGTGTGGTTCACGGTTATCTTGGTTTTCAATTCGTTGTTGAAGAGTTAGTTGTTGTTGAGCTATAGCATTGGTTTGCTGTTGCAAGGTTTCCAGTAGTCGAAGAATATTTGGGTCTGTGGTGAAGGTGGTTGTTGGGTTCTTCTTTTTGGGAGGCATGATCCTGAAATAAGAGTTGTGTCAAAACAGATATGAATGATAAAATGATTCGAGGGTATCGCATGGCATTCTCATTTTCATATGGGGTCAAGTTTCCAAATTAAGCAGATATGATGATAAAAACATAAAATAACAGTTGAGAGCAAATGGAACAATAGCACATAATTATTGAAATTTTAAAGGTCACAGTACATAGGATTGGGACATAGTCTGTTTCTAGGAATAACAGGCTTATTTAAAGGAAAAACGGAAACAACTGGGGATTCCATAGAGTCTGATAGTACAACAACATGAAAGGTAAATGGAAAGAACTAAGGCTCCACTCCATCTGAGCGGGGCTTGGTAGTCTTTTCCTCTTGAAGCGTCTTCACAATGCTCTGGAGCTCATCCGCCACCATCTGAATGACATAATGGCTGGTACGGTCCCGGTGCGCTGGCATCTCCTCAAGCTTAGTGTTGACGTACTGAACCAAGGTCTCAAGTCTCGCAGTCATCTGCTCCTTGGGCTTCCCTTCGTAGTTTCGGCTTTCCGGATACACGTTCTTCAGTCGGTCTATCAGTCGGTCGTACTTGCCCTGAAGCATGTCGAACTCGCGCCTCAACTCAGCATACACGGAGAAAGCAATAGTATCGTCCGACCCAGAGGATGACGAGGAATGTGCCCTTTGCTGACAACCAATAAGAGGAGTATTAATAATAATTTACTTAACCTACTCTCTCGCATATATCTATAACCTACATACATATCCTATAACCTATTTGGGCTGTCCATGGACTCTAAACCGTAGCTCTGATACCAAAACCTGTCACACCCCCAACTTAAACAGCAAAATAAATATAGCTATTACAATATTTTAAATGAAGAATACACAACCAACTCCAAGATCTTACAGTTTAGGGTTTGGAACAGCCCAACACTACCAACTATTACATCTGATTACAAATACCGAGTCCTCACACAACTATTATTACTTATTCTACCTGCGCTCGAACATAAGCATCAGCATCACAGGTCTTACGGGCAGTCTGCTTGAATCTAACCATAGCTGCTAGCTGTAATATCAGGGTAAAGCAAGAAGTGAGCCAAATGCTCAACAAGTGCTAATAGTACGACACAAAATATAAATTGAGATATACTTTTAAGAATGACAATGGAAAGTCATAACCAAAGGTAACGAGAGATAAAAACTATATGAGATGGCATCATTTTACTTCCATCAAAATAATTTTAAAATCATGTCTTTATGACGCTACGGATTACATCCGGTGATCAGCCGCGTAGTAATCCCGAACCTCGCTGGGTTCTAAAATATTAACGGGAATCTCTAGGCAACTTTTAAGCCTAATATAAGTGTGGAAAGGACTCGCGTCTCAGTCTAGATCCACCATTCAAAGAAAACATTTATCCTTCTTTGGGACTGAAAACCCACATTTTATTTATTTCAAAAGCTGATGCCGAATTGTAACAAAATTTCTTTTAACAGTAAACATTTTTATTAAGGAATTATAGATCAACTCGAAACACGGGAAACAAGGTACTGAATATCAAAGCCATGATTCACAAAACTATTCTCTATTCAAGTAATTGAATGGTTTTCATATATCAAAGATTGGACAAGAGGATTTAGTGAGGCTAATGGATAATATGAAGGGTAATGCCAATTTGGGCTCAAAGCAATGGTTTCTCATCAAGGTTCAAGTGCTGGATCATCTAGAATGTAAGCTTCATGAATACTAAGGGTGTTAAGGTACGAAGAATGATCTTTAACTCAGGACATATCAGAATTGTCAAGCTTTAGGATAAGAAAGAGGGTATTAATCAATGAGGGTTGTTGATAAGTTTCTGACTTGCAGGGTTCAAAGTAAGGTTCTATAGGGATTCAAGTATCAGGATGAGATATCAATACATAGGAAACAAAAAACATGTTAATCAAGAGGATCAATCAAGTAATATATCAACTCTTCATTTTATCATGGCATCAAACTATCTTGAAAGACTTTTGAACTACTTGCAATACGTACTCGAGGGTTCATGGCATCTCTATGTTACTCAAAGATAAACAAAAGATACGCTTGATTTAAATATATCAAAATGACTCAGGATAATTACATCAATATATAAGAACTATTTGTAGTAAATACGAAGGTCAAGTTGAATCACTTGCCTTGAGATAGGCTGGTCTGGTCTGACTGGTAAGAGCAACTGGAGCTTCACTCGACTTTTATGGCAAGTTTTCCCTCGTCTCGAGATCCTACATAAATAATAATAATCCTCATTGTAATATATTCTCACCAACTTAACCTATTTACAACTCGAAATTAAACACAAATGGAACTTAGGCCTATATGCACTTAATTTATATTCTCCTTTAAATTATAATTGCACACACATAGCCACATATTCGCATATCATATATTAACACCAAATAACACCATAAATACCATAATGCAACACTAGGCTTGGATGATCTCGACTCACAACTTAAGTCACTTGGTCGCTAAACTAGACAAGGTCTTCTAATTTTGGCTTCCTAACTCGATGTGCCTTTCCTAAATTATCCAAAAACTATTGACCCTCACTTGTGCCTTTTGCTCTACTGACCTTATACTATCTTACAACTATGGTGGTCGACCTAATACTCACTTCTAAGTGTTCTAAAACTATGTGATAAGTGATAGTGCTCACTGGTGCAAATTTCAGAATGACAACTATGGTTTCTTCAGTACATTAGACACTCTTAAACTACAAGTTTTCCTTCAAAACTTTTACACAAGACTCTCCTGACCTAAGGGCATCACACAAACTTGATGTGGCTCAAGGGCCTGGCTTGGGCCTTCTTGGGCCTAAGCTAAAAGTCCAAGGTTCCCCTGTTTTTCTGGGCAGAAAATGCCCTGATTTGAATTAACTTGTGACACATGGTTCTAGCTCATATCCTATGAACTATGGTTGGAAAAACTTCTCTGACATACCCTCTAACTAAGGCCCAATTGGGCCTAATTAGGGCCTACCCATGACATGGTCAAATCTCCCTATTTCTAAGTTGCAACAAAACTGTCCCCTGCTGGACAGATTTTGTGATTCTACTTGTGCACCTAATCAAATGACATGCAAACCTCCAACCAACTCCTAAAACCTTTTATATACTCCCAATACTAACTTCTGGTAGCTTGGGCCTCAAAGTTCACACTAATGACATGGTCAAAACTCACTCTAAACCTCAGGGTGCTATACTGATTTTTCTGCAGAAACTATAACTCTCATTTTCCAAGGTTTTGACTTGACAAACCCAACTAACAACAACTCAATACTTAAACCAAGACTTATACATGGTAATCTACTGAACTAACTCCCTTATTCTCAAAATAAACTTGGGTGAGATCATCCATGCCCAAAAACAACAACATGCAACCAAATATATAACATGCAACTCATGGAAAGCACATAACAAGATTTCGGCTAGGTATAAAGTTTTAAATGCTTGCAAAATTGACTTGCACCTAATACTCATCCTTAATAATCATGAAATATAACTTCTTTTAAGTATTAATAAGAAATTTATCATGAAAACAATCTATTTTAAGCACACATATTTCGAATTTATAGATTTTTAAACATAACTACATGATTTCGAAAAGAGTAGCATGCAAAACATGGTTGATCATCATTTTAATGTCTTAAAACTAACATGCATGGCTAAACATAAATATATAATGAAATCTCAGTAGCATGCAAAGGATTTTAAAGCATGATATCTCCATAAAACACTTAGTTAGCACATATACATAATATATCTCATAGAGAGCTCTTGAATTCACAAGAATCAAGAGTTTCTCTTTGGAGATCACATAAGAACTACACATGCATCCATGGAACTTCAACTTCCAAGTCACAAAACACTTGGAAAGTATATAAGATGAATGTAGGTAAAAGATTTACACTTGGGAAGATGAAGAATGAATTGAAAAATGGAAGGGGGGTGGGGAATTGGTGGTGTGTTGGAGTGTGGAATGTGGGAGGGGGCGAAGAGAAAATTTGTGGTGTGTTGGAGTGTGGAATGAGAATGACTTCTCCCACTTTGATTTCTTTGTTTTATGCTATTTGGTTTACAAATGATGAGTGGAAGTGAGAACTTACAAAAATGTCCCTTGGTTAAAGTTAGGCCATTTTGCATGCAAGGCTAAGGTAGTAATTTGGTAATAATCAAATGAGTTAGTGGGGTTGGAAAAGTCTTGTTTGCCCTTTGAGAGAATAGAAGGGTGATTTACATGCATGGTCTCTTATGTAATTTGATAAATATGACAACTAAAATTTATAATGATTTATTTTTATAAAATAAAATACAAGTTCAAAAATTATAAAATTTATATCATAAAATAACTTGGATTTTTAGAGACTTTATAAAATCATTTTCAAAATTTGTGAACAAAATACCTTTTAAAAGAAAAAATTTCTAAAGCTTAGAATATTCCTTATAAATCAAAAATAAAGAAATTAAATAAACTCTTGCTTTGAAAAATCATATACTACACAAAGCAAATTTATAATGCAGAAACTTTCACTCACACTAGCGTACAATCATTGAATATATTTTCATTTGACTTTAATATTATACCAATCCACAAATAATATTACATAAAATGCCGGTCGTAACACGACTCTCTATTGATAAGAAGGAATAAATATTCAATAGGTAAATAATCGACCTAGTTTTTCTATCAAAGATAACTTATACGTCAACACGACCCGATTAGTGGTACTCAATCTCAACATCCATTCCAATACAACTCTCACGGTTGTAATCGGCTTATTACTCGCAGAATCATTGCTGCATTACTATGGTCCACCACTGACCTACTGTCATCATTCGTTTTCCATGAAGTCTTAATAGCTAACCATACGGAGTCCATACCTGCCGTATTTGATTTTTCTGAGGAGGTAACATAATTATCATTCATGATTCATGAAGATCATTCTAGATCCTGATATACATACATGACATGAAGCAGATAAAATTGCAGAAGAGTTTCAATCAAAGCAACGATAGCAGGTTAATACCATTCTTAATCATATGCCTTCGATAGAAGACTTAACTCAAAGGTTCGTTTAGTCCTTTTGAAATATGGTTCTGGCTTATTCTCAAAATAGGACCTTCTATGATAGATAGCCCGCTCATGGCGATTACACGAATTAAACCTTTACCCAACTACTATTACGGTTGAGTATTGCACAGTCATCAGAAGGAATGTCAATCTTCCGAACCGTAATACAACCTTCCCGGCTTCAACCATCATCACTGTATTCCTCTCACACGAGCGCCTATAATTATCCTCTTACATTTAAAGTGTCGGCCACCTCTTTGGCCTTTCCTGATAGTAAAATTTCCTTACAATCAATGTCATTTTAACCACCTCCAACTAAATTTTCTACCTCATTTCAATCACTGCTTATGTGAAAATGCTTTTCTTAAGTCCTGGTGAGAAGGAAAAAAAAATAAAAAAATCACCATTTTTTTTCCATAAGTCATTGCCTTAGTCATTAGATGTGAGCATTGCCACGACAGACTCTCGATCATACTTAGGACGTCTCTTATCTTGGGTCCTTCTTGTTTTCACCAATCTCGACCCTCATTGGGTCAATCTACACTTTCTTATGGTTCAACACGTGCCCCACCTGGCATTATTATAATTACGTCATATTTCCTGTATTAAAATTTATATTCTTGAGAATTTTGAATATTACCTTTCTCCTTGTAAAACCTCTAAGGTTATCCTTGATTCGTTCCTCCTGTATTCCCTAGATACAAGGCATATCAAAATACCCTTTACTAATACTAGAACCATTATATATATGTTTCTGAAAAAAAATTCTCCACTGATACTTAATGGTCGTTATTACCTTAATCTTTTCCAATTCATACTGTCAAAACTCATACTGTCCCTATTAAGGGTGAAATGCCAACCTTCATGCATTCCCCTATGATTCATCTCAAGTTATCGAAGTTATATCCTTAATCCCACCTTTAAAAAGGTACTTGCATCCTTCCATGGATAAATCAAGTCATATATCCTTGATAGATTATCTTATTCATCATTCCCACCTCGATAGTCTATACCTAATTTCATAATAGCATCCTTATTCAAATTGAGGTCAATCCATATGGCCTCCAAAAGATAACAATGGTCATCCGATTTTCTTTCCTGATTTGGTAATGATAACATGGATGTTCTGGAAGATATTGGTCGTGTTCAACGTGAACCTCTTCTTAATAATTCCTTATTTACTTTTGTTGTTTATCTCAATAGTCACCTCAATGTTGGGATATCTTTCATACCTGGCGTCTCCCTTTCTGGGTATCGAGCCACCGGTCTTACACTTCACATTCTTGAAGGTCACTTCCTTCATCCAATTTTCCTAATTTCTTACTTCCTTGTCTCCTCAGTCTATCTGCGTCTCATTATTTATCCTTCGAATTATCTCAAGGTTTCCTCGAATCCTTCCAACTTATAGGGGATAAAATATATGTATCTCTTATGCCTTCAACCATCAATTTTAACTCATGGTGAATCACCCTCATCCTGACGAATACATACTTTTCTATTTCTATTGCTACGAGTCTTTAGGGTTTCCTCATACCCAACTCCCTTATCATACCTCAAACTCTAATGCCTTTATATTCCTTTCCACTTCAGTTTCTTTTTATTTTCCTTTCTCTTATCATTATTTCATGAACCAACACAACATAAGCATTGATTTCAAACATCTCATCATTCTGGATTCGTGTCCTCAGAACGAATCTTGACAACTTTTACAACTTGGATTCATAATTCATCATACTTGTCTGCCTTTGTTCTGGCTCTAAAGCTTTTACACTATCTCCATAACCTTGGGAAGTACTTTCCTGAAAACAATTGACTGAACTTAAATCAGTTTATTATAATCTCTTGCTCCGTGCCTTCCTTGGCCTTTCACCAGCGGGTGGCCTCTCTCTTAGGAGGGCAAGTGATAAAAACAGTCTTTTGTGATTCGTCAATCGTTTAAAATCTCAAATGATTCCTATATTTCCTCTAGCCAGGCTCTTTCCTCGACTGGGTTAGCTTGTTCCTTGGAACTCTGAGAGCTTAGTGACTTAAAGGTCCTGAAAGAATTTCTCACCACATTGTTTTCTCAGGGTGGTGGTTAGGGATAATAGTCTAAGTTCTGTCTAGAAAGGTCCATAAATTGTCGTATAGGAGTACCGTCTCGGTTCTCCTTTCCTTACTCGACTTCTATTTCCTTAGTCTGAACGTTTCCTCCTCCTCCCCGTAATCGGGGTCATCCTTCATATTTTAAATCCTCATTTTCCACTTCATTATGTTATGGGTTCTTTCTATCTTGATGGCGACCTCCCTGACTATCACGTTCAGGGTTTGCTCTAAATCTTATTCCTCAAACTATCTTTCATCTAAGATCTCATCTTTAAGCTCTTGAACATTTGGAACCCAAATTCTGTAGGAATACCTCATTATTCCCTTATCATCTTTCTCGGTATTAATCTCTTATCTATTTGTTGGCTCTCTGCCTTCATTCATCACTTTCTCTGGCACAATATGTTCTTTTCCAATAATTCAGGCTGTATTGCAATCTCAAACATCTTTTCGGTACTGGCTCCGGTTACCTTCACTTCTATTTCCATTTTCTCAAAATCTCTTATAAACTCTCCTAAAGAAATTATCATCTTGAGTTTCTCCTTTTTACTAAGGGCATCAGCCACCATATTGGCTTTCCCAGAATGATAAAGAATTTCCCAATCAATATTCTTGATTAGCTCTAACCGCCTCCTCTGGCATATGTTGAGCTCTTTCTACATGAAAATGCACTAGAGCACTTATGGCTTGTGTAAATCTCGCACTTCTCTCCATACAAGTAGTGCCTCAAATCTTTAGGGCAAAACTATTGCCACGAGCCCAAGCTCATGGGTGGGGATATCGAATTTTATATTCCCTTAATTTTCTTGACGCGTACGCGAGTACCTTGTTGTGCTGTATATGAGCACCCTAATTCCTTATGCGAAGCGTCAATACAAATCACAAAATCACCTTTTTCCATCCGGCGATGCCAACATAGGGGCCATCACCAATCTTTGCTTCAGTTCTTGAAAGCTGTTCTCGCATTTCTCTGTCCATTCAAACTTCTCAGTCTTACGAGTAAGCCGCGTTAAAGGGCTACTAACTTTACAAACTTGAACGCACCTCCGGTAGTGACCGGCCAATCCTACGTCTGGTAGTCGCCCTAACCATAGTCATCAATTCCTCAATGGTCCTTTATTCATTCTTGTCAGGATCCTCCAAGGGATTCACCCTAGCAACAATCCCTTCTAGGACAACATCCTCAACCGCTACATCTTCAATATGAACATCATCCGGTCCTGCGTTAGAACGCTCTATCAGATCCACAATCCGATCTCCAATTAGTAATAAAACATCCTCATGCTGATGCTCCTGAACCTCAGGGTTCGGTGCCCCGCTGCCCTATACGAGAACGAACTACGCTTCTATCACGATATTTCTAAGTGTTCCCATAAGGGTTTTAACTGTCAGTACTACGTTAGGTAGTCCGACTATGAACTTGGCAAGAGTTCTTATTTTCTTAGTGAACTTATTATCTTAATGTCACATCATCTCTGAGGTTTATAACGCTTAGCTCTGATACCATTTATGTAACACCCCCAAATCCGGGGTCGGGGATCCGGGTTGTCACGAGTTCCATTTCCCTTAATAACACCCAATCTTAATAAACAATCAACTACTCTGTACTGTGACCCCACAATAAACACACACACCACAAGTTATAGTCTTAGAGATGAATATCCAAAAAATAACATGAGTCATTTCATTCCAAAATTATATGCCATTACACCTTAAAAGGGTTTCTGAATAGATTTACATTTCTTTGCCATTATTACAATTGATAAAGATACATAAGTCTGGTATATCAAAAGTTGAAAGCCTAGCCTATTGGTAGTTCCTACCTCAGCTACAGCGACATCAACGCCTATAGGAAACTGCGGAACGTTTCCTATCCGCTCGCGAATTGGGAGCTTGGTCCTGTTCATCTTTTCTATCTGTTGTTGTGTGATGAAAGAAGAAAGCAAGGGTGAGCAAGAAGCCCACCAAAATAATATGTATAATGATTAACTATATATGAGCATTCTCATAGTACTCATGAAAGTCTTGGTCAAGAAGAAATGAACCAAGCTGATATCTTAACGCGATCAAGTCGCAAAATATTCAGTATATATGTATATATATACTTTTCAAAATCTTGGAAGTCCTCTTATATGTGATCTCATATATCTAACCTTGTCTCAACGTTTTTTTTTGTGAAAATCTTTGTCATGCATAAGATAATCATTAACCAGATATAAGTTGAAAAGATGAAGTTACAAGATACTCCAATATACTTATATCTTTTCCGAATACTACTTGACCTACCACCGTTCAAGTTATAATTAGTTTTAAAAGTTCATCATATAGATGAGACTACAAGAAAAGATTTGAATAGATTCAATCATTGAATATTATTATAAATAATGAAGTTACGAGATACTTCATTAAGTCCCGATATATATATACACCTATATATATACATTTCATACACTCCTTGAAAACCTCTGTTATGAAAATTATAAACAGAGTTGCAATATCCAATGAATTTGGAAAGGAGAAAACCTTGGCATAAACCTGATATCTTGCTGATCAGGCAAAGATTCCAATAAGTAACCTTTTTTACTAGTAGACGGACGAATTCCCCACTGGTCATCACCCTGGTCGCAATAGGACCTTATGCTGGACTGCCACTCAGCCACTTACGCATTTGATGGACTCCAACTAAGCCACTTACACTTTCATGGACGCCCACTGAGCCCATGTTGCTTATGCCGACTCAAATAGATGGACTTACTTCCTGAACATTGGGTAAGTAATCAATTCATTTACCAAAACCGCAACCTTGTTGTGAATATAAAATACACCACAGAGCCGGATCCCTCTGGTTTTGAGCGAGTATTTAAATCCCCTTTAAAAGGAAGATCTTAAATATATAAAAAATGAGTTTTGGGATCCGCTCTAACTTTTAAAAATCATTTTAAAGACTCGAAAACACTTTAAAGACTGTTTGGAGTAATGCTGATTTAATAAAGTAAATCAGTCCCAATATATTAGAAAATATCTGAATATTATTAATTAAATAATATTCCCGTAAAGAATAATCTTTATACAAATAATTGAAGTAGAAGTTGTAAAACTTAATCTTGAAATGAGTATTATATAACCAAAGATATACTTATACGAAAGTACTATCTTTATTTGAATAATCAAAAATAAGTTTGATTATCGACACCTTATTCTTTAATAAAATAAAGAATATATTTCAGTAAATAATCGGAGTCATAGGTCCTCAAATGGATATTTAAATAATATTCATTAAATAATATAAACTGAGTCATAAGTCCCCGAATGAATATTCAAATAATATTGAATTAATAAAATAAACTGAGTCATAAGCCCTCGAATGAATATTTGAAATAATATTCATTAAATAAAATAAAAGGAGTCATAAGCCCTCGAATGAATATTCAAAATAATATTTATTAAATAAAATAAAAGGAGTCATAAGCCCCCAAATGAATATTCGAAATAATATTCATTAAATAAAATAAAAGGAGTCATAAGCCCCCGAATGAATATTCGAAATAATATTCATTAAATAATATAAAGTTATCGAATAAACCTTATTCGATTAATAGTTTTGAAAACTACATCAATATATATATATATATATATATAATATACTCGGGAACATCTACTCCCGGTTTTAGAAAATGGTTCACCTTTGGGTCCCCTACACTCAGGGCATACACAACTACTGCTTATCTCTAGCATAAGTATTATGCAACTAATAAGCATTTGAACCAACAGATATATAAATCAAGAATACGAAACATGCATGCACATATATCATATCAACATGCTCCAATATATCGCAAGAATTTGCTAATAACAATCATGCACTTATCACAAGATAATGCATATACATATATACATCACAATAACAGTATAACGGGTAAAAAACTTGCCTGAGCGACTGGGGGTTATAAATGGCTTGGGACGAGTCTGGTAACCTATAAACAACATATAAGTTGAAATTAAACCAAAGTCACTTATAAATCTATACTTTAACCAATTTAGACTCTAACGCTCGCTTTGCGCTTAATGATTCTCTTAAGTCGCTTGAGTACCCTCGGCTCCACCATTTTTAATAAATTAACCATTACGAGTTTTAAGGCGATTCTTTTGCGAGTACCTTACCAACTGCCTAATCCACTTTACATAAATGTTTCATACCCCAATTAGTCATTTAAGGTCCTTAACCAAGGTTTCAAAGTAAGGCGAGGGGTAATGGTTCGGTCGCGAAACACTGTTACTTAAAACGGTCGTTTCTCCTAAACCGTACATCGGAATCAAACGAACTACATATCAAAACGAAGCTCGTAACATGAACTATCTAATTATGCCAATGGTCAAAACCTAACAGTGAGTTCACTTGTCCTGATTGTTAAGAACAAAACAGTCTTAAAGTAAATCGGACATTACGACGGCTATGTTTACGCGATTACCAAATTTTAAACTACTCCAATCAACCACAATCAACCACAAATCAACCCATAACCACCAATACCACCAAACTTCATCCAAACCTTACTTACTCAGTCCATAACCTCATGATTTTTCCAACTTATTCAATCTCAAAGAAGAGCTACTAATTATACTTAAGGTTCATCAACCAACTACTAAGATTTATAACCCAAAATCATTATAATTCCATCCAAACTCTAAACATACAAGAATCATGCTCTCATGAACTATAACAAACAAAACCAAACCTAATACTCAAAGTAAAGTTAGGGTTTGGAGGGGTTATACCTTCCTTGGAGAGTGGAGAATCACTTAGGAAGCCTTAAATAACCACTAATTATCTTTACTAAGCTTGGATCTTGAAGAAAACATAAGAAAACACAAAGTTAGTTTCTTGAAAACACTATTCACCAAGAACTTTGATGAATTGATTAGCTATGTTAAACATGGAATCTTGAGCTTAAACTTATGGCTCATCTTAGTTATGAATTATGGAAGCTAAAGAAATAAACCTCTTGAATTATGAAGGTGTGTAGCTTGATTTTTGAAATTTTCTCCTTTGCTTTTCATGGAAAAGCCGAGAGCAAAGAGTGGGGGAAGAAGAAAATGTTTTTGTTTTGGTTGCTTTTGATTTTTGTGTTTGTTTTGCTTGTTAATTAGGTTGTTACCATGGTAAATATTGTGTGGCTCACAATCATCCAACAACACACTTGCTTGGTCATGCTTATGTCACCATGTGATGTCACCCTCCCTCCTTTGTCCTCTTCTCATTGGTTTGATGACATCATCCCCACTAATCTCTTTGATTAGCTTTTAATTATTTGGCTAATGACCGCTGATCTGTTATACGGTTCACTTAACTTTCGTTTTCGTTTATCGTTTGAGGGATCATACCCGGGATCTTATTACTTAGGTTTCCTTAACCTTTCTCAAAACATTATATTCCTTTTTATGATACCCTCTTAAAACCCTTGAATTTAAATCCTATTTATCCTGTTACCTTATACTCACTTCTTTCTGTATCTGGTGGATTTCCGGGAAAAATCAAAGTGTTCGGAATTGGATTCTGACGATCTTTACATACACTTATATACCATATAGAGTACTAATAAAATCTCAGAATATCAATAACAGAATCCCTACATAGTGTGGCATAAAAAGTTTTCTTATTCAGCATAATCTGCAAAATCACTATTCATAAGAGTTTCAAAAATTTCCAAAAATTGGGGTTATTACAATCAGATCCAAAGAAAAGCCAATTGTTATCTGATTTCATGACTGTTGGATTGAAAGCCAGAGAAGCAAGAGACAGAGCTGGACTAGGTTCTGATGAAGCTAAGATTAAAACAGGAGTTGAAGTGCTTACTAGAGATCCATTTATATTGACTGACAGACCTCTTAAAGATGTTACACAAAAACACCTTGATAAGGTTATCTCTGTTCAAGTGGTACTGGATGCTTATGACAAGCACAATGTCAAGGAAAATCTGATTCTATTTCTTGAAGATGGAAAGACATATCAAATGTCAGAATTAGATGTGTTAAACAAATCACTGAAAGAACTTCAATTCTTTCATTACCTTTTAGAGGTAAAGTTTGATATTACCAGGAGATGGTCAAATTTCATATTGAAGACCATCAGAGATAAAGCAAGAATTTCTGGTTCAAGAGTTACAGAATTCATTCTAAACATTGTTGAAGATGATGGAAGTGAGATTCCAATGAATAAGAATTCTCCTAAGCTTGAAGTGTTTCTGAAAGGGAAATGTCTATGCTACAATGAAGATTCTTCTCATCCTAGGGTAATAAGACTGAATGATGGTTTAGAAAGAAACCATATCTCTTCTTTAAGGACTGTAATCTACCAAATTGGAAGTCAGAATGAAGAGATGAAGCAAGTCAAGACTACACTCTCTCAAGTCCTGAGAATTAAAGAAGAAAAGCTGATATCAAACTTTGTCAAGAATTATTATAGATTCAGATTGACTCAGTGAGATTGGTTAAAGCTACAAGGACTGTAAGTTGTAGTTAGTTATCTAGTTAAACTCTTATTTGCATTTGTACTTAAATGTTTTTGACATCATCAAATCTATTAACTTGTATTTTTTGCATAGTTTACAAGTTGGGGGAGATTGTTAGATATATTTAAGATGTCATGCCTAATATGATTCATGTTTAGTTTTTAGATCTTAACAAATAGGACATATCAGGACTTACTGGAAGTCAGAACTTAATATCAGAACTTAAGGTCATATCAGAACTTAAGTGCGGGAAGACTTTCATATAAGGAAGGAAGTTGATTTACAGTAGAAGATCGAGACTAAAACAAAAGAAGATATGCATGGAAAGAGTTAGAAGACTGGAAGACTTGTAGAAGATATTTGATTGATATATTTTAGGAGACAGAATTATATTACATATCAATTAGAAGTTATCTTGTAACTGTGTACTATGTAAACACGGACTTAGGGTTTACACTAGATGTGTTATCATTATCGAGAAGAGTATACATTTTAACCTAGCATCTCTTAGTGATATTTGTTCATCACTGAGAGAGAACAAAAGTTCTTATTGTAACAAAGTTTATTCAATATACTTGATCTTTGTTACATACTTGTGTTAAATCGATTTGATTGTATAAACGCTATATTTAACCCCCTTTTGCAGTGTTGTGTGACCTAACACCTTGATAGGATTAATGAAGGACCATACAAGCCTACCAAGCTCTCTGTTGCAGTTGCTGATCAACCAGCAAAGTCCATACCAAAGGAGAAAGGTGATTACACAGCTGAATACATCTCATCTATTTCCAAGGATGCAATGGTAAGGCATTTGCTACATAGTGCCATTGATAATGTCATGTCAAACAGGGTAACTAATTGCAAGACTGTAAAGGAGATATAGGATGCTTTGGAGACAAGATGCCAGGGAACTAATGCAATCAAAAAGAACAGGAGGACTATACTCACTCAAGAGTATGAGCACTTTGACTCAAAAGCTTATGAGTCATTAACTGATTTATATGACAGGTTTGCCAAACTCTTGAATGATCTGTCACCGGTGGACAAGGAATATGATCTTGAAGATTCAAATCTAAAATTCCTTTTAGCTCTTCCTGAAAATTGGGATTTGAAGTCTACTACCATAAGAGACAACTATGATCTTACTGAAACTACTCTTGATGAAACTTATGGTATGCTCAAGACTCATGAACTTGAGATGGATCAAAGGAGCAAGAGGAATGGAAGAAAGTCAAGGACAGTTGCTCTTAAAGCTGGGGAGGAATCCCCTAAAGTGGTTGCCTCAAAGAGGGGCAAAGGAAAGGCTCTCATCATAAAGTCTGATTCAGAGTCATCATATTCTGATGACGATGATTCAGAAACTGAAAGTTCACCTAAAATGGATGCTGATGCAGAGATGATGCAACTGCGTGCTCTTATGGTGAACGGTATCACAAAGATAGCCTACAGGAAATTCAGAAAGGGCAAGAAGTTTTCCAGGAAAAGTGGAAGTTTTGATAAGAAAGGGTTCAGAAAGTCTGAAGGCAAAGGAGGAAAGTCTGACAGAGGAGACAACTCAAATGTCAAATGCTACAATTTTGGTGAAAGAGGCCACATATCTCCTGACTGCAAGAAAAGAAAAAGTGACAAAGGCAAGGCACTTGTCAAAAAGAAGAAAAGTTGGACAGACACTTCAGATTCTGAAAAAGAGGTGAACTATGCCTTGATGGCAAATGCTAAAAGCAGTCCTGAAACTACTGAATTGAAGGTACCTCAAACAACTTATGCTTTTGATATTGATGATATTACTCAGTTGAGATTATATCTTAAACCATGTTCATTAGCTATTGAGATCAGACTTTAACATGTGAAAGACTAACATCTGAAAATCTTGATTTTAAAAAGAGAAATGACTATTTAGAAAAGGAGTTAGTTTTTCTTCATCAAACTAATAAAGAAAGAGATGATGCTTTGTATGTTATAGATGAAGTGTTAAAATTGAATGAATCTCTAAAAGCTACCTTAGAAAAGGAAAAAGAGATTATCAAAACTTCGACTAACTCTGGCAGAACAACTCAGAATTTACTAAGTAGTGGAAACTGGAAAGAGGGCTTAGGTTATGGAGATGATAAAAGTGAGAAGGGAACTGTGCAAATTGAGCCAACTGTTATTAAACAGACTGCTAAGCCAAAGGTAAATCCTGTTAAGTTTGTAGCAAAAACTGTAAAGTCTGATTTTGAAAAGATGAAAGAGTCTAGGACAGAAGTCAAAGAAAAGTCCACTTCGGACAAATTAAAACAGGATAAACCAGCTGAAGTAAACATAGGCTTAATGACAAAGAAGCAGCTTAAACATAAGTTGAAAGAGATTAGAAATGTGAACAAGGTAAAGGAAGCTAGGAAAAATAGGAATGGAATGGAAGGTGTGAATAAAAGCAATAATTATATGCCTGTTCCTAATGCTCCTAGAAAGAAATGTTATAACTGTGGAAACTCTAACCATCTTGCTTCTTTTTGCAGGAAAAATAAAAATATAAACTCTTTACCTCCTAAATAAGGAGTTAAGAGTCAGTCTGTTAGGTTTAAGCCACAAAATCCTTTTTTCGTTGTGGTAGTTTATGGAATTCCATTTATACTTGTAAGGAATATCATAGTTTGTACTATGATTATTATCAAATAAAACCTTCTTTGAAGAAAGTTAGTATGTTAGGTCACACACACTGTAGAAGGGGGTTGAATACAGTATTTACTACAATCAAATCGAATATAAGAACTCAAGTAACAGAAAACAGATTTTATTCAACACAATAAACTCTGTTACAATATGGAACTGTCCTCTCTCAGTGATGAACAAATTATCACGAGAGCTGCTAGGGTTACAATGAATAATATTTTCGATAATGATAACACATATAGTGTAAAGCTCTACGTCTGTGTTTATATACTACACAGTTACAAGATAATCTTCTAATTGATATTGAATATAATTCTGCTTCCTAAAATATATCAATCAGTTATCTTTTCTTCCAAGTATTCTATTCTTCATAGAATTCCTTCTTCATGCATATCTCTTCTTATGTTTATCTTGATCTTCTTTCCTTTCAATCAGTCATCTTCCTTATCTGAAAGTCTCCTTAAGTCCTGATATTATGTCCTGATAAAATATCTCCTGATAACTTAAGTTCTGATAACTTAAGTTCAGATATCTTAAGTTCTGACTTCAGTATAAGTACTGATTTCCAGTTATGTACTGATTTGTCCTATTAAGTAAGATCTGAAAACTAAACACAAATCATCATTAGACATGACATCACAAATATATCTAACAATCTCTCCCAACTTGTAAATTAGCATAATATACAAGTTTAACAGATATTTGATGATGTCAAAAACATTAAGTACCAATGCATGAGAACTTGACTAGATAACTACAACTTACAGTCCTTATAGCTTTACCATCCTCAAGTCTTGATATAAGCTTCAGTCTGTATACACTTCAGAATTTAAGCAGTTGTAGATCTTTGACTTGGCTTCAATTTCTGATCTCTATGATGTCAGGAGTTGTTCTGAGATAGTTCTTCAAAAGACATCTCTCAGCATATTCAAGTTCATTGACCATCTTCCTTTTAGCATTTTTCAATTTAGCTGTATCTTCACCAGTTTGAAAAATAGAAGCCCTGAGATAATTTATTTTAGCTTTCCTTATGTCCTGATCTAGTCTGATTAGATATGCCTTGTCAGACTCTAGATTGAATTCCACAGCCTTATAACCCAGAAAAGTAGTTATGATCTTAGCAGTGTTAGGCTTTATTTCAACAATATCACCTTTGTGATCTCTGTACTTGGAAAAGTATGGGCTGTCAGACTTTACAGAGTAAAGCTTCTTCTGTCTTTGAATATTTGATTTTAAATAATTTGCAACACCATTTGTAGATCTATTTTTCACTTGAAGTAAAAATAGTTTATGTTCCAGTTCTTTAAAATACTTCAGTGGAATAGCATTCTTCCTGATATGGAATACCCTACCATCTGTCATTAAAATATAACATGATGTGTTCTTTCAAAACAGGATGGTAAACCATTTGTACAGATTCAAGTTGATTCAATCTCTCAGGAGTTGCTCCTACTCCTGGTTCACTTAAGGAAGTTGGATCATTGGTAGTGTTGTGTACTCTTCTTTCATCAGAACTACCCAATCCAGATTTATCTCTTGCTTACTTTCCTGTAACAACTCTTGCTTCAAAACCATTTGTTGCAGTCTTCAAAAGTTGAGTCTGTTTAGCTTTGGTGAATCCTGGTAGGAGTATCTTTGAAGGCTTAACATGAGCAATGTCAGAGGTTTCCTTTTCCTTAACTTCTGATATCAAGTCAACTTGAGCTATGTCAGAGGTTGCTTGCTTCACTATCATATCAGAACTTACTACATCTTGACTCTGAACAACATGAGCCATGTCAGAGGTTGTTTGCGAAATATTCTTTTTCATCAGAGTAAGACTAGCATCTTCTTCATCAGTTATTTCTTCATCCATGACTGGCATATAAACCCTTACAGGTTCATCAACTTTTTCTTTTCCCTTGGACCTTGGATCTACTTCCACTTGTAATTTAGCTTTGGTTGCCTCAGAATTTGTTCTTTCTTTTATCACAATACCGTTAAGCTTTCGAAGTTTCTTTTCAACAACAGAAGCTTTACATTTTGTCTTGACACTTTCTGCTTTGAGTCTAGCTTCTTCTTCCTTTAGACTCTCAAATTCCATTCCTGGATTTTCTTTAAGAAATAATTTCTTTGAAATTTCTTCATCAAGTTCCAGTTGTTCACCAAAACTTATCCTTTTACCAGTATCACCAGTATCAGAACTTATTCTTCTCCCAGTATCAGAACTTGTTCCTTGACCTGTAATTCTAGATTTACTTGATAAAAATCCTTTGCTTTGACCATGACCTCTACCCTTACCAGAGTTTCCCTTGTCATCATTTCCATTATCTTTTCCCTTCAGTTTCTAAATATATTTGCATTTGGACTTAATCACTTTCTCCCCCTTTTGGCATCAGCAGGTAAAAGAAGAGAGACAAGCAATTCCACTGAGGATTGGATCTATAAGTTCTGATGTCGATAATGCTGAAACTACTGGTGAAGCTGCTACTAATCTAGATGCTGATGCAGCTGCTCCATCAGGACATGCACCTCAACAAACAGTTAATAAAGCTGATTTAGTCAAGAAGCTTGATTCTTTATAATTTCATCAATCTGAGTTTGTTGCTTCTCCTGAGTTTTCTCAATGTAGGCAATTCTGTCAAAGGCAGGCTTGAAAAATTCATTCTTTTCAAGTTTCACATTCATATCTTGCTGGATCAAGGTTTCTTGAATTTTATTCACCTTGGCATGAGTTGTTGAGTGTTGACCTTGAAGGTGCCTAGTACTCAGTGCAGTAACTCTCAGCTGTGCCTTAAAATCATCATCTATCAGCATTTCATCAGCTTTTGCCAGATGCTCAGCAAAAATCTTTTCAGAAGGAACAAAACTAACTGTGTTCCATTCCTTAGTCCACTCCTTTCCTCTAGGAGTTTTACTCCAAGGTACCGGTGCTTCCTCTCTAACAAACTTCTTGACTAAATTAGCTTTATTAACTGTTTGTTGAGGTGCATGTCCTGATGGAGCAGCTGCATCAGCATCTAGATTAGTAGCAGCTTCACCAGTAGTTTCAGCATTATCGACATCAGAACTTATAGATCCAGAAGTATCAGCATCCTCTGATAGAATAGCAGTATGTGAGGCAATCGAGGTTTCAACATCATCCTCTAAATTCTGATCTGCAGCTAAGTTCTGATCAACAACCAAATCTTGATGCCCACCTAAAATATGATTTTCATCATCCAGATTCTTAATTGCTGTAGTTGGAACACCTTCATTGAAATCAGCATCTTGAATTGGTGTTGTTGGTAGAGTGAATTGAGTTGCTGGAGCTTCCAAGTACAGAACCTCAGGCACAATCAAGTTATGAATACTAATTTCAGCACTTGTACCTGGGTCTTCAGTATGTACTTGTTTAATTATAGGTGACACAGGAGGTGTAGGCACTCTGTCTTGAGCAGTTTCTGGTTGTGTAGAAGGAAGTGATTCAATAACAATTGGTTCTGTTAGGATCAGAGATTCCTGACCCCCTTCCTTAGCTGCTTCCTCATCTTCTGAATCTGACTCAACTGTGTCCCTGTGAGCTCTTTGTTTTTTCATTTTCTTCAAGGGTGGAGACACTGTAGGAGCTTTATCATCAGGATTTAGCTTTATAAGCCTTTTGAGAGGCCTAGAACTCCCAGTTACAGTATCTTTATGAGAAGAGACCTTATCAGCTTCTACAACAACAGGTTCTGAAATAGGAACCTGTTCCTCCAATGTTTTCTTAAATCATATAAATTTATTATTGACCATTATTAAATCAAAACATTCATCACAGGATAAAATTTGAAATTGATGAAGTAAAGATTAAAAAATTATAATTAAAACATGCACAGTCATAGAATTTGAGAAACAAAGATCAAATCTTGCAATTAAATAAAATTTCATTCACATATCATATGATTACATTTGATGAAATTTATCAATTACATGCAAAAGTACAAGATAGACCTAATCTTAGAATCTTAACATCAACAGACTTAGTCCTAGTCGAAGAAGATCTAACGACTAGCTTCTTCTACTGCTAACGAAGAGCACTGCAAGACGAATGATTCGTTCTTGCTGACGGATTGCTTCTCTCCTTCCCTCTTTGAGATGATCACAATGGAGATGATAGTCCATATAAAAGAATAAGAGGTCTGTGTGAATCTCTTGTGGAATGGAGTTTCAGATCTCTTCAGGAATGACAGTTACATGCCACTCTTGTCTCCAATCATCACAACAAGACTCGATATTAAAAGTATCATAGTTCAGGAGCAAGTTGAAATGAACCATGTTTTTGATGAGTTTGAAAAAAAATGAATTTGTGAGAAAATGAAAGATGTATTGGCTAGAATGAGTAGTTGGTTTAAATAACCAATAGAATACCAAGAGACGAAAGAAAGATTAAATAGTTACAGGTAAAAGTAATGATACCTCGTCTCCCTAAACCAATGTGTAATAATAACAGTCATTAAGCGATCTAAAGCCAGAGTTAATGAGCACGGGAAATAATAACAATTACTGTGCACATGTAGGTTTTCAAGACATACACGTTAATCACTAACCCATAATGATGATGACTGATTTATCTCACATAAACCAATATTCTGTAAAAATATGACCGTTTAAGTAATGACCAAAAATAAACCAAGTAAATAAAACTGCCACGTCAGCATCAGAACATGATTATTAACAGAATTTAGAAGTCATCGGAATATGGCTCCTTTACTCGAAAAGTGAATGTTTATTCCTGTAATTCTTCACATAAATACTGATATGGGTTCAACATAACTTAGTCATCAGAACTTCCATCAGAACTTGTCCTCAGAATTTATGCAACCGACACTTAAACTGTTCATCTAAAACAACATTTATCACCACAGTAATTTTCATCATTCATATGGAGTGTATGTGTGTGCAATAAGCTAAATATCAGACAAAGAGTAAAGTCTGATTCATTTCAGTACATCTTAGAAATAAGGCATAACTAAGAACTTTGCTCAAAATCTGTCATTATTCTGAAGTCTACTATAGAATGAGTTCATGCATGAGTCCACCTCAACTGTTTTGTGCTCATTTTATGCATCTTTTGAAATTCCTTTTTACAGTGGCTTCTCAGTGTAAGTGAGTCACGACTGCTTATCAGAATTTATGCTATTATCAGAGTATTTCTCCAGTAATCAGAGAATGTGAAAAGTCACCAAGAAAATTTTATGTTGCTTTTCTAATGCATATTTCTTAATACCAGCAATGCACTTGGGTCTTCCCTTCCACATTTTTACTCTAGATCTCAAAGGAGTACCTGATATTTATTTCTTTTCTTTTCTTTTTTTTCTTTTGATAAGTGAGGCTTATCAGCACTTAGTGCATCCATCAGATTTATTAACATCAAAACTTAGCAGATAAGAAGCACTATTCTAGTTTTTGACTTAGTAATAAGATACACAAAGTAAACTTTAACTAAGCTCAATATCAGAATTTGCTTGTGTCAAAAGATTTCCACATAAACAATTACTTTAAACATGGGATCTTTAGTATGTTAAAGACTACTAGGTCAGCATTTAGCACAGTTATCCTCATTGGATTGAATAGTCATAGAAACATCCATATCACTATTAAAGTTTAGAAATTCACATCAGATAACAATCAGCACTTAGAAAATTTCAATTTAAGCACATAATACACAAAGATAGTAATATCTGTAAATACTGATTATAAATTATGATGTATCAGAACATAAACTAAGCAGATTTAGAGAAAGAACCTGAAACCATTCCAAGCTCATTTACCAATCTTGTAAAAGTAGCTTCAGACAGTGGTTTTGTGAAGATATCTGCTAGTTGTTGATCTGTTGGAACAATATGCAATTCCACTGTACCTTCATCCATATGTTCCCTTATGAAGTGGTACCTAATGCTGATGTGCTTTGTCATTGAGTGTTGAATTGGATCACCTGTCATAGCAATATCACTTTGATTATCATAGTAAATAGGGATTTTAGAAAATTCTAACCCATAATCTAGTAATTAATTCTTCATCCAAAGAATCTGTGCACAACAGCTTCCTGCAGCAATGTATTCTGCTTCTGCAGTTGATGTGGAAATTGACTTCGGTTTCTTGCTAAACCAAGAAACCAATCTGCCTCCAAGAAATTGGCAGCTTCCACTTGTGCTTTTCCTGTCAATTTTGCATCCTGCAAAATCTTCATCTGAGTAACCTATTAGCTTAAAGTCTGATTCTCTAGGATACCACAATCCCAGATCAGCTGTACCCTTAAGGTACTTGAAAATTCTTTTCAAAACTATCAAGTGAGGTTCTCTTGGATCTGCTTGAAATCTTGCACAAAGACATGTAACATACATGATATCAGGTCTACTTGCAGTTAGATAGAGTAGTGAGCCAATTATACCTCTGTAATCAGTAATATCTACCGATGTACCAGTTTCCTTATCCAATTTTGTTGCAGTGGCCGTAGGAGTGGATGCACTTGAATAATCTTGCATTCCAAATTTCTTCAACAAATTTCTGGTGTACTTAGATTGAAAAATAAAAGTTCCTTCTTCATTCTGCTTGACTTGAAGGCCCATAAAATAGCTAAGTTCTCCCATCATACTCATTTGATATCTTGACTACATTAGCTTGGTAAACCTTTTACAAACTCTGTCATTTATAGAACCAAAAATGATATCATCAACATATATCTGCACCAAAAGTAAGTCCTTTCCATTGTTGAAATAGAACAATGTTTTGTCAATAGTCCCTCTGTTAAATCCACTTTCCAGAAAAAACTGAGCTAATGTCTCATACCATGCTCTTGGAGCTTTCTTAAGGCCATAAAGTGCTTTATCAAGTCTGTAGACATGATTAGGAAATTTTGAATCTACAAAAGCTGGAGGTTGTTCAACATATACTTCTTCTTCTAATTCTCCATTAAGAAAAGCACTTTTTACATCCATTTGAAAGACTATAAACTTTTTTGTGAGCAGCATAAGCCAAAAAATATCCTTATGGTTTTTAATATAGCAACTGGTGTAAATGTTTCATCATAATCAATTCCCTCATGTTGAGAGTATCATTTTACAACCAGCCTTGCTTTATTCCTTGTAATTATGCCATCACTGTCAGTTTTGTTTCTGAACACCCACTTTGTACCAACAACAGAGTTGTTCTTTGGTCTTGGCACTAGGGTCTAGACTTTATTTCTTTCAAATTCATTTAACTCTTCCTGCATTGCTTGCACCCAATCAACATCTTGAAGAGCTTCTTCCACTTTCTTTGGTTCAGTCTGAGAAAGAAAAGAATGATAGAGACATTCATTTGATGTAGCTGTTCTAGTTCTGACACCTGCATCAGGATTTCCAATAATTAAGTCAGGTGTATGTGCTTTAGTCCACTTCCTTGCAGATGGAAGGTTGTCTCTAGAACTGGATGCTCCCCCATGATCCATGTTGTCTCCATCAATATTTTCTGATGCTCCCCCTGAAATTATGCTCTCTGAATTGGATCCTTCAGTATTTGAGTTTACAGAAATATCAGAACTTGAGTTTCCAGAATTTTCAGAACTTGGCCCATCAGAACTTGATGAATCAAAACTTGAAGAGCCTGTTGTAGATTCTGTTTCTTCTTGAGATATGGTTGGATCTTCAATATGCCCCCCCTCCACAAGTGCATCTTGCTTTGGCGTAGTCACCACAGTTTCAATAACATCAGAGTTTAATCCATCAGAGTTTGCAGTATCAGGATTTAGACTGTCAGGATTTACAGAATCATAATTTAAAACTTTATTTTCAAATCTTAGATGATCATGATCATTGAAATCTTCAAGTCCAGTAATCTTCTTATCATCAAAGGAGACATTGATAGATTCCATGACAACCCTTGTTCTTAAATTGTAGACTCTGAAGGCTTTTTTGGAAAGTGGATATCCAACAAAAATTCCTTCATCAGCTTTTAGATAAAATTTGGATAGCTGTTCAGGATGAGTCTTAAGAACAAAACACTTGCATCCAAATACATGAAAATACTTCAGATTTGGCTTCTTTTTCTTCACCATCTCATATGGTGTCTTTCCATGCTTGTTGATAAGTGTTGCATTCTGAGTAAAACAAGCAGTCTGCACAGCTTCAACCCAAAAATAGTTTGGTAACTTTGCTTCATCAAGCATAGTTCGTGCAGCTTCAATAAGAGTTCTATTCTTTCTTTCAACAACTCCATTTTGCTGTGGAGTTCCAGGAGCAGAGAATTCCTGCTTTATTCCATGGTCTTTACAGAACTCTTCCATAATCAAATTCTTGAACTCAGTGCCATTATCACTTCTTATGATTTTCACAGAGTCTTTGACCAATTTATCCAGTTGTTTGACATGATCAATCAAGATAGATGCAGTTTTACTTTTTGTGTGCAAGAAATACACCCATGTGTATCCGGTGAACTCATCCACTATGACCATAACATATTTCTTCTTTGCAATAGACATGACATTCACTGGACCAAATAGATCAACATGTAGTAGGTGATAAAGCTCAAGAATTGATGATTCAGTCTTGCTCTTGAATGAAGATTTTCTTTGTTTTTCCTTCTGACATAAATCACAAAGGCCATCAGGAGCAAATACTGACTTTGGCAGTCCTCTCACAAGATCTTTCTTGACTAGTTCATTTATATTGTTGAAATTTAAATGAGAGAGTTTCTTGTTCCAATTTCAGCTTTCTTCAATTGATGTTCTACTTAACAGACAGATTGCAGAACCATCAGAACTTGTTGAAAGCTTGGCTTCATAAATGTTACCATGTCTGTATCCTTTCAGAACAACTTTTCCTGAAGATTTGCTTACAACTTCACAGTGTTCTTCAAAGAAATCCACATGATAACCTATGTCACAGATTTGACTAACACTCAGCAAATTGTGTTTAAGTCCTGAGACAAGAGCTACTTTTTCAATGATGACATTCCCAAGATTGATATTGCCATATCCCAGAGTTTTCCCATGTTGCCATCTCCATAAGAAACACCTGGGCCAGCTTTCTCCACAAAGTCTGATAGCAGGGCTTTATTTCCAGTCATATGTCCTGAACATCCACTATCCAGAACTAGGATATTTTTCATGTTGCCCTGCAATTACAAAGACCACTAATGATTAGTTTTAAGGACCCAGACTTGTTTGGATCCTTTGGCCTTATTAAGTTTGTTAACATTTGCAGCAGATTTAACATCAGAATTTATGTTAACAGTTTTCTTATCAGAATTTACATTATCAGACTTTGCATCAGAAATTACACTAGAAGGAACAATGCTAACTTTCTTTAAAGAAGGTTTTATTTGATAATAATCATAGTAGAAACTATGATATCCTTTACAAGTATAAATGGAATGCCATGAACTACCACAATGAAAACAAGGATTTTGTGGCCTATATCTAACAGACTGACTCTTCACTCCTGACTTTGAAGGTAAGGAGTTTATGTTCTTATTCTTCCTACAAAAAGAAGCCAGATGGTTAGAATTTCCACAGTTATAACATTTCTTTCTAGGAGCATTAGGAACAGGCTTATAATTATTGCTTTTATTCACACCTTCCTTTCCATTCCTATTTTTCCTAGGTGGCTTTACCTTGTTTACATTCTTAACATCTTTCAGCTTATGCTTAAGCTGCTTCTTAATCATTAAGCCTATGTTAACTTCAGCTGGCTTATCCTCTTTTGGTTTGTCAGAAGTTAATTTCTCTTTAGCTTTTGATTTATCAATATCAGACTTTACAGCTACAAACTTAACATGATTTATCTTTGGATTTTGTTTAACAACTATAGGCTCAATTTCTACAGTTCCTTTATCATTCTTATCATCTCCATAACCTAAGCCCTCTTTCCAGTTTCCACTACTTAACCAATTCTGAGTTGTTCTACCAGAGTTAGTCCAAGTCCTGATAATCTCTCTTTCCTTTTCTAACTCAGTTTTTAGAAATTCATTCATTTTAAGTACTTCATCCCTAACATAAAAGGCATCTTCTCTATCTTTCTGAGTTTGGTGGAACATGACTAACTCTTTTTCTAAATAATCATTCCTCTTTTTATGAGCAAGATTTTCAGAAGTTAATCTTTCACATGTTAAAGCTTGATCTCTATAACTAATGAACATGGTTTTAAGATATCTTCTCAACTCAGTAATATCATCAGTATGAAAAGCATAAGTTGTTTGAGGTACCTTTAACTCAGCAACTTCAGAACTGCTATCAGCATTTGCCATCAAGGCATAGTTCACCTCACTTTCAGAATCTGAAGTGTCTGTCCAGCTTTTCTTCTTTGTGACAAGTACCTTGCCTTTGTCACTCTTCACTTTCTTACAATCAGGAGATATATGGCCTTTCTCACCACAGTTGTAGCATTTGACATTTGAGTAATCTCCTCTGTCAGACTTTCCTCCTTTGCCTTCAAATTTTCTGAAACCTCTCTTATCAGAACTTGAACCTTTTCTGGAAAATTTCTTTCCCTTTCTGAATTTCCTGTATGCAATCCTTGTGATTCCTTTCACCATAAGAGCACATAACTTCATCATCTCTTCATCAGGGTCCATCTCAGATAGACTTTCAGTTTCTGAATCCTCATCACTATCAAAACTTGATGACTCAGTATCAGACTTTATGATGAGAGCCTTTCCTTTGCCTTTCTTTGAGACATCCACTTTAGGGGATTCCTCCTCAGTCTTAAGAGAAACTGTGCTTGACTTTCTCCCATGCCTCTTGCTTCTTTGATCCATCTCAAGTTCATGAGTCTTGAGCATACCATAAATTTCATCAAGAGTAGTTTCATCAAGAACATAATTGTCTCTTATAGTTGTGGCCTTCAAATCCCAACTTTCAGAAAGAGCTAAAAGGAATTTGAGATTAGTATCTTCAAGATCATATTCCTTATCCACCAGTGACAGATCATTCAAGAGTTTGACAAATCTATCATATAAACCAGTCAATGACTCATCAGGTTTTGAGTCAAAGTGCTCATACTCTTGAGTGAGTATAGTCTTCCTGTTTTTCTTAATTGAATCAGTTCCCTAGCATCTTGTCTCCAAGGCATCCCATATCTCCTTTGCAGTCTTGCAGTTGATTACCCTATTTGACATGACATTATCAATGGCACTATGAAGCAAATGTCGTACCTTTGCATCCTTAGCAATAGATGAGATATCTTCAGCTGTATACTCACTTTTCTCCTTTGGTACTGTCTGTGCTGGCTGATCTGCAACTACAACAGAAAGCTTGGTTGGCTTATGTGGTCCTTCATTGATTCTGTCAAGGTATTCTGGATCTGTAGCTTCCAGAAACATAGACATCCTCACCTTCCATATGGGATATTCAGATGGTTTCAGTATGGGAACCCTAATAGTCTTATATCGATTATGAATTTGAGTCTTTGGAGGTTCTTCAGTTTTGGTGGGCTTGTTGGAGTTTATGTTTCTTCAGACATGATTGATTTTGGATCTTAAACTGTTTGTGTGTTAACAGATTGCTCTGATATCACTTGTTAGGTCACACACACTGTAGAAGGGGGTTGAATACAGTGTTTACTACAATCAAATCGAATACAAGAACTTAAGTAACAGAAAACAGATTTTATTCAACACAATAAACTCTGTTACAATATGGAACTGTCCTCTCTCAGTGATGAACAAATTATCACGAGAGCTGCTAGGGTCACAATGAATAATATTTTCGATAATGATAACACATATAGTGTAAACCCTACGTCTGTTTTTATATACTACATAGTTACAAGATAATATTCTAATTGATATTGAATATAATTTTGCTTCCTAAAATATATCAATCAGTTATATTTTCTTCCAAGTATTCTATTCTTCATAGAATTCCTTCTTCATGCATATCTCTTCTTATGTTTATCTTGATCTTATTTCTTTTCAATCAGCTGCCTTCCTTATCTGAAAGTCTCCTTAAGTCCTAATATTATCTCCTGATAAAATATCTCCTGATAACTTATGTTTTGATAACTTAAGTTCTGATATCTTAAGTTCTGACTTCAGTATAAGTACTGATTTCCAGTTAAGTACTGATTTGTCCTGTTAAGTAAGATCTGAAAACTAAACACAAATCATCATTAGACATGACATCACAAATATATCTAACATAGTATCATTCCTTCTAGTGTAAAGTCTGATGCAAAGTTTGATATAAATTCTGATAAACAACATGTTAGCATAAACTCTGAAATCAAATCCGCTGCAAATGCTAACAAACTTAAAAAGACCAAAGGATCCAAGCAAGTCTGGGTCCTTAAAACTAACCAATAGTGGTCTTTGTGATTGGAGGGCAACAGGAAAAATATCCTAGTGCTGTACAGTGGATGTTCAGGACATATGACTTGAAATAAAGCCCTGTTATCAGACTTTGTGGAGAGAGTTGGCCCAGGAGTTTCTTATGGAGATGGAAACATGGGAAAAACTCTGGGATATGGCAATATCAATCTTGGGAATGTCATCATTGAAACAGTAGCTCTTGTCTCAGGACTTAAACACAATATGCTAAGTGTGAGTTAAATCTGTGACAGAGGTTATCATGTGGATTTCTCTGAAGAACACTGTGAAGTTGTAAGCAATTCTACAAGCAAAGTGGTTCTGAAAGGTTATAGGCATGGTAATGTTTATATAGCCAGACTTTCAACAAGTTCTGATGGTTCTGCAATCTGCCTGTTGAGTAGAGCATCAATTGAAGAAAGCTGGAATTGGCACAAAAGACTCTCTCATTTAAATTTCAACAACATAAATGAGCTAGTAAAGAAAGATCTTGTGAGAGGACTGCCAAAATCAGTATTTGCTCCTGATGGCCTTTGTAATTCATGTCAAAATGTAAAATAAAGAAAATCTTCATTCAAGAGCAAAATTGAATCTTCAATTCTTGAGCCTTATCACCTACTGCATGTTGATCTATTTGGTCCAGTCAATGTCATGTCTATTGCAAAGAAAAAATATGTTATGGTTATAGTGGATGAGTTCACAAGATACACTTGGGTGTATTTCTTGCACAAGAAGAATGAAACTGCATCTACTCTAACTGATCATGTCAAACAGCTGGATAAATTGGTCAAATATTCTGTTAAAATAATAAGAAGTGATAATGGCACTGAGTTCAAGAATTCAATCATGGAAGAGTTATGCAAAGAGCATGGAATCAAACAGGAAATTTCTGCACCTGGAACTCCACAGCAAAATGGAGTTGTAGAAAGAAAGAACATGACTCTCATTGAAGCTGCACGAACTATGCTAGATGAAGCAAAGCTACCAACCTACTTTTGGACTGAAGCTGTGCAGACTGCTTGTTTTACACAGAATGCTACACTAATAAACAAGCATGGAAAAATACCATACGAGATGGTGAGGAAAAAGAAGCCAAATCTGAAATACTTTCATGTATTTGGATGTAAGTGTTTTGTTCCTAAGACTCATCCTGAATAGCTGTCAAAATTTGATTTAAAAGCTGATGAAGGAATTTTTGTTGGATCTCCACTTTCCACAAAAGCCTTCAGAGTCTATAATTTAAGAACAAGGGTTGTCATGGAATTTATCAATGTATCTTTTGATGATAAGAAGATTACTGGACTTGAAGATTTCAATGATCATGATCAGCTGAGATTTGAAAATGAAGATTTAAATTCTGATTCTGTAAATTCTGATGACCTAAATCCTGATCCTGTAAGTTCTAACAGGTTAAGTTCTAATGTCATTGAAACTGTGGCAACTACTCCAAGGGAAAATGCACCTATCCAGGGGGAGCAAGCTGAAGATCCTACCATAACTCAAGACTCTCAAGAAGCATCAGAACCTGTCACTGGTTCTTCAAGTTCTGATTCATCAAGTTCTAATGAGACAAATTCCGATAATTCTGAAAACTCTGATTCTTCAAATCTTGAAGGTTCCAACTCAAATTCTGAAGTCTCAGAGAGCTTAACAACAGGGGGAGCATCAGAAAATGCTGATAGAGACAGCATGGATCATGGGGGAGGATCCAGTTCTAGAGAACAACTTCCATCTGCAAGGAAGTGGACTAAGTCACATACACCTAACTTAATAATTGGATATCTTGAAGCAGGTGTTAGAACTAGAAATGCAACATCAATTGAATGTCTCTATCATTCTTTTCTATCTCAAACTGAACCAAAGAAAGTGGAAGAAGCTCTTCAAGATGCTGATTGGATGCAAGCAATGCAGAAAGGGTTAAATGAATTTGAAAGAAATAAAGTCTGGACCCTAGTGCCAAGACCAAAGAACAGATCAATTATTGGCACAAAATGGGTGTTCAAAAACAAAACTAACAGTGATGGCATAATTACAAAAAACAAAGCAAGGCTGGTTGCTAAATGCTACTCTCAACAGGAGGGTATTGATTATGATGAAACATTTGCACCAATTGCTAGATTGGAAGCCATAAGAATCTTTTTGGCTTATGCTGCTCACAAAAAGTTTAAAGTCTTTCAAATGGATGTGAAAAGTGCTTTTCGCAATGGAAGAAGAAGAGGTATATGTTGAACAACCTCCAGGGTTTGTAGATTAAAAATTTCCAAATCATGTCTACAGGCTTGATAAAGCACTTTATGGCCTTAAGTAAGCTCCAAGAGCATGGTATGAGACTTTAACTGAATTCCTTCTGGAAAGGACTTATTTTAACAGAGGTATAATTGATAAAACATTGTTCTACCTCAACCATGGAAAGGACTTACTTTTGGTACATATATATGTTATTGATATCATATTTGGTTCTACAAATGCCAAACTATATGAAAGGTTTGCCAAGCTAAGGCGGTCAAGATATCAAATATGTATGATGGGAGAACTTAGCTATTTTCTGGGACTTCAAGTCAAGCAAAATGAAGAAGGTACTTTTATCAATCAATCCAAGTACACCAGAAATTTACTGAAGAAATTTGGAATGCAAGATTGTTCAACTACATCCACTCCCATGGCCACTACAACCAAGTTAGATAAAGATATTGGTTCATCAGTAGATATTACTAACTACAGAGGTATGATCGGCTCTTTACTCTATTTAACTGCAAGTAGACCTGATATCATGTATGATACATGTCTTTGTGCAAGATTTCAGGCTGATCCAAGAGAAACTCATCTTATACTTGTGAAAAGAATTTTCAAGTACCTCAAGGGTATAGCTGATCTAGGATTGTGGTATCCTAGAGAATCAGACTTTAAGCTAATAGGTTACTCAGATGCAGATTTTGCAGGATGCAAAATAGACAGGAAAAGCACTAGTAGAAGCTGCCAATTTCTTGGAGGCAGATTGGTTTCTTGGTTTAGCAAGAAACAGAAATCAATTTCCACATCAACTACAGAAGGAGAATATATTGATGCAGGAAGTTGTTGTGCACATATTCTTTGGATGAAGAATAAGTTACTGGACTATGGGTTAGAATTTTCTAAAATACCTATTTACTGCGATAATCAAAGTGCTATTGCTATGACAGGTAATCCAGTACAACACTCAATGACAAAGCACATCAGCATTAGGTACCATTTCATAAGGGAACATGTGATGGAAGGTACATCGGAATTACATTTTGTTCCAACAGATCAACAACTAGCAAATATCTTCATAAAAGCACTATGTGAAGCTACTTTTACAAGACTGGTAAATGAACTTGGAATGGTTTCAGGTTATTTCTCTAAATCTGCTTAGTTTTTGTTCTCATGCATCAGACTTTATGATCAGTGTTTACAGATTGTCTTATCTTCATGTAATCTGTGCTTAAATTGTAGTATATTAAATGCTGATTGTTATCTGATGTGGATCTATATACTCTGATAGTGATTTGAATGTTCAGTGACTATTCAATCCAATGAGGATTACTGTGCTAGATGCTGACCTAATAGTCTTTAACATACTAGAAATCCCATGTTTTAATTAGTTGTTTATGTGGAAATTCATTAACACGAGCAAATTCTGATTTTGAGCTTAGTCAAATTTTCTGTGTGTATCTTATTACTAAGTCACAAACTAGATTCTTGCTTTTTATCTGTCAAATTCTGATGTCAATAATTCTTAAGGATGAACCACATGCTTGATAAACCTCACTTATCTGAAGAAAAGAAAAGAAAAGAAAATTAAAGTCAGGTACACCTTTGAGATCTAGAGTAAATATATGGAAGAGAAGATCCAAGTGCATTACAGGTATTAAATTATATGCATTAGAAAAGCAAATAAATTTTTCTTGGTGACTTTTCACATTCTCTGATTACTGGAGAAATACTTTGATAATAGCATAAATTCTGATAGCAGTTGTGACTCACTTACACTGAGAAGCCACTGTAAAAAAAAGGAATTTCAAAAGATGCATAAAATGAGCACAAACAGTTGAGGTGGACTTTTGCGTAAATTTATTCTATAGTAGACTTTATTATTAATGACAAATTTTAAGCACTTTTCTTAGTTATGCGTTATTTCTAAGATATACTGAAGTTTATCAGACTTTAATCTTTATCTGATATTCTGCTAATGCACACACTATCACTCCATATGAATGATGAAAATTACTGTGCTGATTAAGTTGTTTTAGATAAACAATTAAATGTCATATGCATAAATTATGAGGACAAGTTCGGATTGTAGTTCTGATGATTAAACTCTGAAGAAACAATTCAGTATTTATATGAAGAATCATAATAACAAACATTCACTTTTTGAGTACAGAAGCCATGTTCTGATGACCGTTAAATTCTGATGTTAGTCAAGTTCTGATGCAAATCCTGATGGAAACTCTGATGCTTACGTGGCATTATTTATTTACTTGACTTATTTGTGGTAAAAACTGAAATGTTCATATTTTATCAGAATATATTTAAGTGAGATAAAACAGTCATAATCATTTGGTTAAGTGGGAAACGTGTTTATCTTGAAAAACTGCATGTGCACATTAATTACTGCTTAGATCTCGTGCCCATTAACTCCCGCTTTAACTTTTTATTGACTGTTCACATGTTGCCAGTGTAAATTGTCTTCCATTCTTCAAAAATATAGTTGTTATCACATGGGCTGTATAAATAAGAGAGTTAAAAGATTTTCTAATCTTTTACCTACTTTTCTTATTTTCTCTCACCCACTAATATTCTCTGAAGCTATTTTTCATGAAAGGAATATGTCCTAAGTCCAATCATGTATTAGGATTTAGGAATAACTTTTATATAATTTGTTTTGATTTCATTGATATTAATAAAGACTTGTTTTATTTTTATTACGGGCTTTATCTATTTAAGTGTTTAAATAAGATATACCATAGTTTAGAGTAAAGCTTTTTATGGATTATGATGAGATCATAATAGTGAGACCTAAAAAGATGATAACTCTAAACTTAAATAGTTCCTGGTCATAGGATTACTAACTGGTAATTAATAATCCGCAAAGATCGGTACATACTATGCTTGCTTCATTATGAAGGATGTCTGTTCTCATAGACATTTGTGTGGTGACACTATAGCTAGTATGTAGGTGCTTATTATGGAATAAGTTCACTGAACATGACTCGCACAGCTGAACAACTGATGGAGTTCACTCACGTGTCAGCAGTTGTTCACCTAGGATAGTTGTACAAGTATCCTTAGACTTGAGGTCATCATAGTCATCTTGTGTACACTGAACTATGCTTTGGTTTAGTTCTTAGTCTCCAGGGACAATTATTAGGGCTCTTCTGGGTATAGGAATTTGTACACGAAGATAGTGTATGATCAATAAAGGATCTACCCCTTCCAGTGAAGGAAGCGAATGTTCAAGGCTGATCCACTTATGCTAGTTCAGGAATCTCTGGCCAGAGTGAATGAAATTAGAAAGGAGTTTCTAATTTGCATAGAACTACGCATAGTAAATGGTAAGCAAGTGATTGAATTAGATAGGCTTGACACGAGATCCATGCCTTGTATTTAATCGGGACATTGTAGGGTAGAAGGAGTTTATTGTACGGTAACTATTCACTGAATAGGTTCTTGGTATTCTAAGCAGTGAATTCATATTATCCGGATAGTCGCGATATGCTGAGAAGTATCCCTCAAGATGTAGAATAAATGTGATTAATTAATTAATCATATTTAATAAATTAGAGAATTTATATAAATAATGATAAAATAGTTTTATTATTATTTATTTCTACTACCAGCTTAATATTGAACCTACAGGATCACACCATAAAAAGAGAATGATTTAATGGTGGAGGAATTAATTAATAATGGCTAAATAATTATTTATTTATGAAATAAATAATTAATTGGCAAATTTAATAATTGATTAAATGAGATTTAATTGATTATAAATTAATTAAGAAAAGTTCTTAATATTATTAATTAAAGGATTTAATTTTTGGAAATTAAATCAAGAGAGAATTATTTCTAAAGTGTTTAGAAAAAGGATTAATGATTAAAAGGTGTTTTAATTATTAATGAGAATAATAAATGGGATAATAATAATAATATTTACGAGAAAATTTCAGCTGAAAATTTTGCCTATAAATACATTATTATAGACCCTAATTTTATTCCAACCTCGAAACCCGAAAACCCAAAAAGTTTGGAAAACCCAATTCTCTCCACCTCCTTCCTCCTCCTTAACATCGTTTTCTTGGTGGATACCGGTGGAGTGCTTCACACTTGAGGAGCAACTGCTAAGGATCTCTAATCGTTGTCTCCGAATTATTTTAAAAGGTTAGATTCGATCCCTCGAATTTTTATTCACGATTTATATGCTTTTATTTGAATTTTGTATGTGTAAAAGTGTTTTCCCATGACCCCGCTGCGTTTAAAAATCCAACAATGGTATCAGATCATAGGTTGTATGCATATAGATCTGTGGTAAAAATTTCAGTATTTTATGTGTTTGTATGAATTAATTATGATTTTTACAAGTTATATCATGGATTAATTTTGTCTGATGAGAAATCGTTTCTCATAATAATTTTGAATGTTGATCTTGGTTCTACAAGTGTTGTAGATCGTCTGGGTATTTTTTTCATAATTTTAGGATGTATAGATTTTTTATTATGAATTTTTGAAGTTGTTTCAATTAAAATTCATAATTAAATAAGTATATATATATATGTAATTGTAAGTAAGTATATATATATTATACTTCTGCTATTTGTACTTGCACTGTGCTGTTGTCTGCTATTGTTTGAATTCTGCACGGAAGACACAGAACAGGAACAGTCTGACAAGCACGCTAATCGAGGTAAGCTGTCGGCGGCTACAAATAAAAAAAAAGGAGTGTAACGCATTCCGGGAATGCGTTACACACCTGTGGCGCATTCACGGAATGCGTTACACCCTTCTAACGCATCACCGGAATGCGTTACAGGGGTTGTAACGCGTTCCTGTAATGCGTTACAGCCCGTCTATTGATTTTAAAATTGATTTTCTGGGAGTTTCGTAACTCCGTTTTGGGCGTGCAATATACCGTTGGATTCGTTTTTCCGAGACGGATCTAATGGAGTGATCAATTTTAGTTTATATAAAAGTTTTGAACTATTTATATTCCATGAAGTGTTTTAAAGCTGTTTTTGATCGTTTGAATTGATTTTAAATGCTTCTTGTGATACATAGAGATGTATATTGCTTGTTCTAATATGCGAGATGATGTAACATGCCTACCTTGATGTTTATTCATGTTGATATATGTGATATATGCTTAGTTTATCATGCGATGATAGATTTAGGTGAACTTAAATAAACATAAGGCGTTTGTTAGACAGCCTAGTATAGTGAAATTGTTTCATAACCTTAATAATAATATTATGAATACAATCATGAGATTCTTGTGTTTATGAAACACGTAATTGAATATGAATTTTCGATATGAGAGAAAGGATGATTCTGTCAATAACAGATTTCTATCTATAAGAAAGGGTTATTAAGTGACGCCTCTTGACAATGCTCCACCCGATCTGGGAATCATCTGATTATTGATTTGAAATATTTAATTTAAAAGGAAGAATCTCTTTATAATATGATTATGATTGTAACTTAATATAAACCCTCTAAAATTAAATAATATCAAGTAGTAATTGGCCAATGACACAACGGGCTTGTTTCGGTCATAGCCTTCCAACATGATAGAAAAGTAGTTCTTATTTTTGAATCATTGTCGGTTCGTGCTACAGCCGAGGGCTTGATTTCGAAATAAGAAATACTTGTCTATTACATAGAGATGTGTACATTGAATAAGAATCTAAAGGTCGGTACATGCTACAGCCGTGGGCCTTTGGGGACTGATTCAACTGTACGGAATGTTGGGTTAGACTTGACTTAGAATATTGAGTTTGTCGTGCTACAGCCGAGACTCAATTATTCAAGAGGCTAAAGTTTGATTAGGGAATAACATGAGATGTAATTGACAAGAGTTGTCTGCCTATTGAACATTGCATGGCAGTTCGTGCTACAGCCGGGGTTGTGTAATGGAATGTAGGATCCCTATTCTCACTAGCATTATGAATGCTTAATTTTTGACGTAGGAGGTTGAATAAATTAAGAAAACTAGTGGGAGCCACTTATGAATAAAGACCCGATTCATATAGTGTTTTGAAATGAAATCGAATATTTGCTAAGTGTTGTTATGTGTTTATCATTTACAGATTTACTTTGTACGTCATGTCTTCTGCACTATCACTCAGGAGCATACTAGATGCTCACAAATTGACTGGTCCTAATTATGCTGACTGGCTTCGAAACTTGAGAATTGTTCTCAGGATTGAGAAGCTGGAATACGTGATTGACTCACCTAATCCTACTGAACCTGCTAGTGATGCACATAATGATGAACATGTTGTGTATCGTAAGGGGATAGATGATGCAAATATTGCTCAATGCATCATGCTAGCTTCTATGAACATTGAGCTACAGAAGCAACATGAGCATATGGATGCTCACACTATCCTCATGCATCTACAAGAGTTGTATGATATGGCGGGGAGGACAGTTCGATATGAGATATCGAAGGAGCTGTTCGGTTGTAGGATGTCTGAGGGATCATCTGTGAATGACCATGTACTTAAGATGATCAATTTGATTGAACGTCTTGGACAACTTGGTTTTGTCATGGATGGGGAGCTGAGCCAAGACTTGGTCTTGCAATCGCTTCCGAGTTCGTTCTCGCAGTTTGTTGTGAACTTTCACATGAATAAGTTGGATGTCAGCCTGCTTGAACTCCACAACATGTTGAAGACTGCGGAATCGAATTTTCCCCCTAAGAAGAGTTTTGTTCTTCTAATTGGTGAAGGTTCCAATCCTAAGAAAAGGAAGAGGAACCCTTCCAAGAAGAAGAAAGTAGGTGAGAAAACGCCGGTTCCACCAAAAGCTGAAGACCCCAAGAGCAAAGTTGTTTGCTTTCACTGTAACAAGGTGGGGCACTGGAAGAGTAACTGCAAGGTTTACCTTGCAGAATTGAAGAAGAAGAAGGGTAGTGAGACTACCGCTTCTGATTCAGGTATGTTCATGATAGAAGTGAATATGTCATTATATCAAATTTCTACTTGGGTATTAGATACCACCTGTGGTTCTCATATCTGCAATTTGTTGCAGGGACCAAGGAGAAGTAGGACTCTTGAGGAAGAAGAGGTGATTCTACTGATGGAAATGGAGCAAGAGTTGCTGCTGCAGATGTAGAATCATTTCATTTATATGCCTACGGGCAAGGCTATTGTTTTAAATAATTGTTATTTTGTTCCCTCGATTGTGAGGAATATTATTCCCATGTTAGACTTGGCTGGACTTTCATTTATTATTGAGAATAATGAATGTTCTATTCTTAGAGATAATATTCTTTATGGATGTGGTGCTTTAAATAATGGTCTGTATATATATGTGACATAATTTGCTTCAGATTGAACAAACTAATAAAAGAAAAGGGATGATGAAAATCTCACTTCATAGTGGCACTGTAGTCTCCATTTAGTGGACATGGAGAGAGGGCTGTAAATTTTCTAGGAATGGTACACACAGATGTATGTGGACCAATGTCTACGCAAGCCATGGGTGGATTTTCATACTTCATTACTTTCATAGATGATAGATCTGGATTCGGATATGTGTTTGATGAAACACAAGTCTGAGGCCTTTGAAAAGTTCAAAGAATATAAGTATGAAGTGGAAAAACAACCAAACATAGTATTATAACTCTTCGATCAGATCGAGGTGGTGAATACTTTAATGGAGTGTTTCTCGATTATCTCAAAGTAAATGGTATAGTCTCCCAGTGGACTCCTCCAGATTGGTATCTGAAAGGAGAAATCGAACTTTGTTAGACATAGTTCGGTCCATGATGAGCTATGCAATTCTTCCAGTATTCCTATGGGGTTACACATTGGAAACCTCACCATATTAACTGAATAAGGTGCCTTCCAAAATCTGTTCCTCAAACTTCGTATGAGATATGGAAAGAAAGGAAACCGAGTCTTAAACACGTTAAGATTTGGGGATGTCCAGCTTATGTCAAGTAAGTTGACCCAGATAAGCTGAAATATCGATCCGTAAAATGTAGTTTTGTGGGATATCCTAAAGAGACTTTAAGGTATTACTTTTACACCGATCATCGGGTGTTTGTCTCCAGACATGCTACCTTCTTGGAAAAGGAGTTTATCCTTGAAGGAAACAGTGGGAGAAAAATTGAACTTGATGAAGTTCAAGAAGCACAAACTACTACAGATCGAGTGGAAACACCTGTTCTGACTGAACAACCTTTTGTGGAACAGCCCATTGATAGGTCAGGGAGAGTGTCTCGCCAACCTGAGAGGTAGTATGGCCTTGTCATTGAGAATGACAATGAGTTGTCGATCATTGATGATAACGACCCTGTGACCTATAATGAGGCTATGAGTAGTGTTGACTCAGAGAAATGGCATAGTGCCATGAAATCCAGAATGGAATCTATGTATACGGTATACAAAAGATAGATTATAGCAGATGGCCAGGTGGAGACCTTTAAGGCCAGGCTTGTGGCAAAAGGATTCAAACAAAGGCAATGGATTGACTTTGATGAAACCTTTTACCTGTAGCCCTGTTAAAATAAGTTCGGATTTTGCTTGCGAATGCTGCTTACTACGACTATGAAATCTGGCAGATGGCCAGATGGTTTTCTTTCCAAGAGAAATGAAAACCTAGTGTGTAAGCTGCTGCGAACCATATGTGGTTTAAAGCAGGCTTCAAAGCAGGCTTCTCGAAAGATGGAACATTCGTTTTGATAAGACAATCAAAGAGTTTGATTTTATCATAAACGAAGATGAACCATGCGTCTACAAAAGGGTTAGTGGGAGCGCGGTAACATTTCTTGTATTGTATTGAAATAGAGTTGACACACATAACAACATAGCAGACCCACTCACAAAGCTACTTTATGAAAGTCACTTTGATCGTCATAAAGACAAGATGGGTATTAGATACCGGAGTGATTGGCTTTAGTACAAGTGAGAGATTGAAAGGAATATGTCCTAAGTCCAATCATGTATTAGGATTTAGGAATAACTTTTATGTAATCTGTTTTGATTTCATTGATATTAATAAAGACTTGTTTTGTTTTTATTACGAGCTTTATCTATTTAAGTGTTTAAATAAGATATACCATAGTTTAGAGTAAAGCTTTTTATGGATTATGATGAGATCATAATAGTGAGACCTAAAAAGATGATAACTCTAAACTTAAATAGTTCCTGGTCATAGGATTACTAACTGGTAATTAATAATCCGCAAAGATCGGTACATACTATGCTTGCTTCATTATGAAGGATGTCTGTTCTCATAGACATTTGTGTGGTGACACTAGAGCTAGTATGTAGGTGCTTATTATGGAATAAGTTCATTGAACATGACTCGCACAGCTGAAAAACTGATGGAGTTCACTCACGTGTCAGCAGTTGTTCACCTAGGATAGTTGTACAAGTATCCTTAGACTTGAGGTCATCATAGTCATCTTGTGTACACTGAACTATGCTTTGGTTTAGTTCTTAGTCTCCAGGGACAATTATTAGGGCTCTTCTGGGCATAGGAATTTGTACACGAAGATAGTGTATGATCAATAAAGGATCTACCCCTTCCAGTGAAGGAAGTGAATGTTCAAGGCTGATCCACTTATGCTAGTTCAGGAATCTCTGGCCAGAGTGAATGAAATTAAAAAGGAGTTTCTAATTTGCATAGAACTACGCATAGTAAATGGTAAGCAAGTGATTGAATTAGATAGGCTTGACACGAGATCCATGCCTTGTATTTAATCGGGACATTGTAGGGTAGAAGGAGTTTATTGTACGGTAACTATTCACTGAATAGGTTCTTGGTATTCTAAGCAGTGAATTCATATTATCCGGATAGTCGCGATATGCTGAGAAGTATCCCTCACGATGTAGAATAAATGTGATTAATTAATTAATCATATTTAATAAATTAGAGAATTTATATAAATAATGATAAAATAGTTTTATTATTATTTATTTCTACTACCGGCTTAATATTGAACCTACAGGGTCACACCATAAAAAGAGAATGATTTAATGGTAGAGGAATTAATTAATAATGGGTAAATAATTATTTATTTATGAAATAAATAATTAATTGGCAAATTTAATAATTGATTAAATGAGATTTAATTGATTATAAATTAATTAAGAAAAGTTCTTAATATTATTAATTAAAGGATTTAATTTTTGGAAATTAAATCAAGAGAGAGAATTATTTCTAAAGTGTTTAGAAAAAGGATTAATGATTAAAAGGTGTTTTAATTATTAATGAGAATAATAAATGGGATAATAATAATAATATTTATGGGAAAATTTCAGCTGAAAATTTTGCCTATAAATACATTATTATAGACCCTAATTTTATTCCAACCTCGAAACCCGAAAACCCAAAAAGTTTGGAAAACCCAATTCTCTCCACCTCCTTCCTCCTCCTTAACATCGTTTTCTTGGTGGATACCGGTGGAGTGCTTCACACTTGAGGAGCAACTGCTAAGGATCTCTGATCGTTGTCTCCGAATTATTTTAAAAGGTTAGATTCGATCCCTCGAATTTTTATTCACGATTTATATGCTTTTATTTGGATTTTGTATGTGTAAAAGTGTTTTGCCATGACCCCGCTGCGTTAAAAATCCAACATTTCATACATGCATTTTATCAAACACCTTACAAACACTCTTTTTGTCATTTGATTTTCACAGAAATGGCGCCAAAAGACATTGTTTTCAATGGAGCTAAGTTTGTTCCCAACAACTACTTGGCTATTCTTAGCAAGGGTGAAGCTCCATCAGAACTTCACTTCATTTAGGACTTCCTTGCTAACTCTGAGATTGAGTATGCTTTGACCCAACCAGAAGCAATCTCTAGAACTCAAGTGCTGGAGTTTTGGAGAAGTGGCATGTATGATGATGGTGGTGCTCATGGGTCCCCAAGTATTATCTTTTCAACAGGGGAGGATGAGCATGTAGTGACTTTGGCTACAGTTCGACAGGCTGTACATTTTCCAAAAAACTGTGTCTACAGTTCAACAGTTGAGGAGCCAGCTCTTTATGAATGATGGCCAATCTGGGGTATGAAAAGACTTTGGCAAAGTTGGGTCAATTGAAGAGACCTCACATAAGGAGGGAATGGAGTTTCTTCTTTGACTGCATCACAAAGGCCTTTGCCAACAAATGTTCTAATTTTGATGTAATCCCAATTCTCAGTTAATAAATCGGGTATGCTCTCATTAATCAAACTCATTTTGATTATGCAAGTGCTATTTTAGGATTTATTGGGGATAGGACGATAGAAGATAGAAATACAGTTTACTTTTCTAGATTTTGTCAACTTATTTATAGTTTTTGTTGCTCTGATGCACCCCAACTAGCAAGTGAGTTAATTGAACCATTTAAATCAAGTCAAATAAGTCTTGGTAAATTCTGTACAGCCACCTATACTGCCTTATATCCTGATGTCCAACCAACCCAACCTCCATCAGCACCTCCAACAACTACACAACCAACCACCTCTCAACCTCAACCTCAACCAACTCAACCTACCATCAGAACTTACTTCCAACCATCAACTCAATCTTCACAACAACAACCATCTGCTAAAGCATCAAGATCCAAACCTTCTAAGAGGGCAAAGTATGTTCCTCAACCTCCATCAAAGAGAAGGAAGATGATTCTCAGGGATGAATCTGATAGTGAAGAGGAAGCACATGTTCATGATGGATTTTAATCGCAGCGGAAGCATGGTAAAACACTTTTATACATACAAAATCCAAATAAAAGCATATAAATCGTGGTAAAAACATATGGATCGATTACTAACCTTTAATAGCGATCCAAAAGGCAATGATCGGAGATCCTTAGCAGCTGCTCCTCAAAGGTGAAGCACTCCACCGGTATCCACCAAGAAAACGACGTTAAGGAGGAGGAGGAGCTGGAGAGAATTAGGTTTTTCTAAAAATTGGGGTTAGAATAAAAATAGGGTTTATAATAGTATATTTATAGGCAAAATTTTCAGCTGAAATTTTCCCATAAATATTATTATTATTATCCCATTTATTATTCTCATTAATAATTAAAACACCTTTTAATTATTAATCCTTTTTCTAAATACTTTAGAAATAATTCTCTCTCTTGATTTAATTTCCAAAAAATTAAATCCTTAATTAATAATATTAAGAACTTTTCTTAATTAATTTATAATCAATTAAATCTCATTTAATCAATTATTAAATTTGCCAATTAATTATTTATTTCACAAATAAATAATTATTAGCCATTATTAATTAATTCCTCCACCATTAAATCATTCTCTTTTTATGGTGTGACCCTGTAGGTTCAATATTAAGCCGGTAGTAGAAATAAATAATAATAAAACTATTTTATCATTATTTATATAAATTCTCTAAATTATTAAATATGATTAATTAATTAATCACATTTATTCTACATCGTGAGGGATACTTCTCAGCATATCGCGACTATCCAGATAATACGAATTCACTGCTTAGAATACCAAGAACCTATTCAGTGAATAGTTACCGTACAATAAACTCCTTCTACCCTACAATGTCCCGATTAAATACAAGGCATGGATCTCGTGTCAAGCCTATCTAATTTAATCACTTACTATTTACTATGCGTAGTTCTATGCAAATTAGAAACTCCTTTCTAATTTCATTCACTCTGGCCTGAGATTCCTGAACTAGCATAAGTGGATCAGCCTTGAACATTCGCTTCCTTCACTGGAAGGGGTAGATCCTTTATTGATCATACACTATCTTCGTGTACAAATTCCTATACCCAGTAGAGCCCTAATAATTGTCCCTGGAGACTAAGAACTAAACCAAAGCATAGTTCAGTGTACACAAGATGACTATGATGACCTCAAGTCTAAGGATACTTGTACAACTATCACTATGTGAACAACTGCTGACACGTGAGTGAACTCCATCAGTTGTTCGGCTGTGCGATTCATGTTCAGTGAACTTATTCTATAATAAGCACCTACATACTAGCTATAGTGTCACCACACAAATGTCTATGAGAACAGACATCCTTCATAATGAAGCAAGCATAGTATGTACCGATCTTTGCGGATTATTAATTACCAGTTAGTAATCCTATGATCAGGAACTATTTAAGTTTAGAGTTATCATCTTTTAGGTCTCACTATTATGATCTCATCATAATCCATAAAAAGCTTTACTCTAAACTATGGTATATCTTACTTAAACACTTAAATAGATAAAGCCCGTAATAAAAACAAAACAAGTCTTTTATTAATATCAATGAAATCAAAACAGATTATACAGGAAGTTATTCCTAAATCCTAATACATGATTGGACTTAGGACATATTCCTTTCAATCTCCCACTTGTACTAAAGCCAATCACTCTGGTATCTAATATCCATCTAGTCTTTATGACGATCAAAGTGACATTCAGAAAGTAGCTTTGTGAGTGGGTCTACTATGTTGTTATGTGTATCAACTCTATTTCAATACAATACAAGAAATGTTACCGCGCTCCCACTAACCCTTTTGTAGACGCATGGTTCATCTACATTTTTGATAAAATCAAACTCTTTGATTGTCTCATCAAAACGAATGTTCCATCTTTCGAGAAGCTTGCTTTAAACCACATTTGGTTCGCAGCAGCTTACACACTAGGTTTTCATTTCTCATGGAAAGAAAACCATCTGGCTATTTTCCAGATCTCATAGTCGTAGTAAGCAGCATTCGCAAGCAAAATCCGAACTGATTATAACAGGGCTACAGGTAAAAAGTTTCATCAAAGTCAATCCATTGCCTTTGTTTGAATCCTTTTCCCAAAAGCCTGGTTTTAAAGGTTTCCACCTGGCCATCTGCTCTAATCATTCTTTTGTATCCCGTATACATAGATTTCATTCTGGATTTCATGGCACTATGCCATTTCTCTGAGTCAACACTACTCATAGCCTCATTATAGGTCACAGGGTCGTCATCATCAATGATCGACAACTCATTGTCATTCTCAATGAGAAGGCCATATTACCTCTCAGGTTGGCGAGACACTCTCCCTGTTCTATGAATGGGCTGTTCCACAAAAGGTTGTTCAGTCAGAACAGGTGTTTCCACTTGATCCGTAGTAGTTTGTGCTTCTTGAACTTCATCAAGTTCAATTTTGCTCCCACTATTTCCTTCAAGGATAAACTCCTTTTCCAAGAAGGTAGCATGTCTGGAGACAAACACCCGATGATCGGTGTAAAAGTAATACCCTAAAGTCTCTTTATGATATCCCACAAAACTACATTTTACGGATCGATATTCCAGCGTATCTGGGTCAACTTTCTTGACATAAGCTGGACATCCCCAAATCTTAACGTGTTTAAGACTCGGTTTCTTTTCTTTCCATATCTCATACGGAGTTTGAGGAACAGATTTGGAAGGCAACTTATTCAGTAAATATGTTGAGGTTTCCAATGCATAACCCCATAGGAATACTGGAAGATTCTTATAGCTCATCATGGACCGAACTATGTCTAACAAAGTTCGATTTCTCCTTTCAGATACCAATCTGAAGGAGTCCACTGGCAGACTATACCATTTACTTTGAGATAATCTAGAAACACTCCATTAAAGTATTCACCACCTCGATCTGATCGAAGAGTTATAATACTATGTTTGGTTGTTTCTCCACTTCATACTTATACTCTTTGAACTTTTTAAAGGCTTCAGACTTGTGTTTCATCAAACACATATCCGAATCTAGATCTATTATCCATGAAAGTAATGAAGTATGAAAATCCACCCATGACTTGCTTAGACATTGGTCCACATACATCTGTGTGTACCATTCCTAGTAAATTTGCAGCCCTATCTCCATGTCCACTAAATGGAGACTGCAGTACCACAATGAAGTGAGATTTTCATCATCCCTTTTCTTTTATTAGTTTGTTCAATCTGAAGTAAATTATGTCACATTCATACAGACCATTATTCAAAGTACCACGTCCATAAAGAATATTATCTCTAAGAATAGAACATTCATTATTCTCAATAATAAATGAAAATCCAGCCAAGTCTAACATGGGAATAGAAATAATATTCCTCAAAATCGAGGGATCAAAATAACAATTATTTCAAAACAATAGTCTTGCCCGTAGGCATATATAAATGAAATGATTCTACATTTTCAGCAGCAACTCTTGCTCCATTTCCCATCAGTAAATGTAATGACCGAGGAATTACGCTTGTATTATATTATAATAATAATAAATTATGTGTATTATTATGTGGTTAAATGTGTTAAGTCGTTAAACCCTAACTGATATGTGCTATGTGTTGGCTGTTTTGATCCAAACGTGTTTTGAATATTTATTGAGCATTTTATCATCAGTTATATATATATTATATCAAAACCTGTACATCTCAAAACTATGTTTTAAAAGCCCGTATTTTAAACAAAATCATTGGCCCTATTTTGCCAAAAATGCCCTATCCCATATCGCTATTCTGAACCCCTAAACGTTTTACAAATTTACCTTTTTCGCGAAAAACGACTTTTCCGGACCCCTTCGGGTACCAAAAGCCCCACAAAAATCACATTTTTATTTTTATATGATCATGAAATTATCATATATTATTTTTCTTTGCATTTTTGTAATATTCACAATTTTTGGGAATTTTTGACATTAATTTTGTATTTATTGGATATTTAAAAATTCATTATTAATACCCAAAAATTATAAAAATTGGGGCCAAATATTTTTATTAGATGTATAATTAGACCCTTAATTTTATTTAGGGGTATTATTTTCATTAGTATAAATACCTATTTTATTATTAATTATTCATTAATTAATTGTTAAAAATCAGAAAATAATTATTCATTAATTATTTAGGGGTATTATTTTCATTAGTATAAATACCTATTTTATTATTAATTATTCATTAATTAATTGTGAATACCAGCGCTTTCAGGCAGAGAGGGAGAAGAGGATTAGATGGCAGAACCAGTGTAGGGAGATCCTTGGGTTGAATGAGACACAGACGGATGGTCCTGTTAGAGCATTACGACCGGATTATATACTGAGAGAGAGGCTACATCATATTCACCGGGTTATTTCGCAGCAGCTTAATGATTTGAGATAGCAGGATCTTAGTGCAGAGACAGCATATCGCAGAGCATTGGGACTTATCGAGGCAGTGCTAGAGGCATTGCAGGAGGAGTTGAGCCACGTACCACCAGGATTTTGAGACCAGCAGATCAATGAATGTGGCATTATATATATTTTGTAGATAGAGGCAGCATAGTATTGTATGACTAGTGTGTATGAGTGTAGTTACTGACTTTGACCGATAGTAATAGTAGCAGTATGACTGTTATATCATAGGTTTTTGTATCAAGCACTGACACCTGTAGCTGGTGTTCTACATGTATATATACGAGATGATCTTTTGCACGTTTCTTTATTTTATTTTCAGTTATTTAAGCATTTATATTTATTTCAGTACCATTGCATATTTACAAATGTAGTTTTATTCACGATCATGTTGTATCCTTATATATAAAAAAAAACACATCATACTGTTTTATCTATTCAGTTATTTAATAAGCTGTTTTATTTTCTCAAATTGACTGTTTTAATATATGTTTAATATACTGTTATTAAAGAAGACCGTTGTTTATTTACCAGAAAGATGGCACCTAAAAGAAAAACACAACCCGATTCATCGAATGGGAACACCGAGGGCCAAAACAATAATAAACAGATGGATCAGATGTTTAATCTCATGCAATAGCAAATGTTGATGATGCAACAATAAATGCAGCAACAACAGCAGCAGTTCCAGCAACAGATGTTACAGCAAGCCGCTCATCCAGGACATCAAGTACCACCAGCAGCGCCTACGACCACTTTCAAGCAATTTCAGTCGATGAAGCCACCGGAATTTATGGGTTCCACGGATCCTACAAAAGCGAGAGCTTGGCTGAAAGAGATGGAAAAGGCTTTTTCGTTGGTAAAGGTTGAGGAAGAGCAGAAGACGGATTTTTCTAGCTATTTCCTGAAAGGCGAAGCTAATTACTGGTGGGAATCGAAGAAAGCTTTGGAAGAAGAAGGTGTGGTGACCTGGGATAGATTCACTGATCTTTTCTTGGAGAAATATTTTCCTCGTTTTATGAAAAACCAGATGGAGATCAAGTTCCTGGAGCTGAAACAAGACAACTTATCGGTTGCGGATTATGAGACCAAGTTTACTGAATTGGCAAGGTTTGTTCCAGAGCAGGTGGATACGGACGAGAAGCGGGCCAAAAGATTTCAGCAAGGACTAAAACCATGGATTCGTAGCAGGGTAGCTGTGTTTGAATTGACAACTTATACGGCTATTGTTCAGAAGGCTATGATTATTGAAGGAGAAAGCGAAGCAGCTCAGAAAGAGAAAGGACCAGGGAATTTTCAGAATCGTTTCAACAAAAGGCCAGGATTTCAAGCTCGAGGAAAAGTAAACTTTAGGAGGCCAGAACAAAACAACCAGAGGATGGGTAATCGACTACCTGCCCCAACTCAGCAAAGGCTTATTCGACCACCTGTACCTGATTGCAGAACGTGTGGTAGAAAGCATACGGGAATTTGCAACAAGCCAAATGTCACGTGTTTCAAGTGCAAGCAAAGGGGACACTATTCTGGAGAATGTCCGATGGGAAAAGCAGAAGTTACTTATTTTCAATGTGGGAGAAAAGGACATATCGCCAGAGACTGCAGAGGAATTGCAATGGGCGCTAGTATTCCAATAGTTTTAGCATTACCTCCACCTCCACTACCACAACAATATCAGCCCAAAGCAAGGACTTTCAACATGTCAATGAAGGAAGCGGTACAGAGTCCGAATGTGGTTGCAGGTACACTTCCTGTAAATTCCGTAAATGTTTTGGTATTGATTGATTCAGGAGCTACTAGATCTTTTATTTCTGAAGCTTTTATCTCTAAAATAAATTGTGAGGTACAGTGGTTAGATGAAGTGTTAGTCATAAAATTAGCGAATAATGATCAGGTTGCAGTAGATCGAGTATGCCCGAGTTGTGATATTGAGATAGGAAGATGCCATTTTTCAGTTGATTTGATACCTTTTAGGTTAGGGGAGTTTGATGTTATTCTAGGAATGGATTGGCTATCTAGTAATAATGCTCAAATTGACTGTGCGAATAAGAGAGTGAAATTACAAACTGAAGAAAATGAAATGGTAATATTCAAAGGTGAGAAGCAAAAGCAGAAATTCCTATCAATAATGCAAACGAGAAGATTGCTACGCCAAGGATGTCAAGCTTATTTAGCCTATGTACGTGATGCTGATAAGGGAAATCCACAGATTAAAGATATTCCATTAGTTTGTGAATTTCTTGATATTTTTCCAGACGAATTACCAGGACTTCCACCAGATCGAGAAATCGAGTTGACTATTGACTTGACGCCAGGGACTGAACCAATTTCGAAAGCTCCATATCGAATGGCACCTGTTAAAATGAGGGAATTAGCAAAGCAGTTGCAAGAACTTCTTGACAAAGGAATTATAAGGCCAAGTGTATCCCCATGGGGGGCGCCAGTATTGTTCGTGAAAAAGAAGGATGGCAGTATGCGACTGTGTATTGATTATCGTGAGCTGAACAAGTTAACTATCAAGAATAAATATCCTTTACCTCGTATCGATGATTTATTTGATCAATTAAAAGGAGCAGCATGGTTTTCGAAAATCGATTTACGATCAGGCTATCATCAGTTAAAGATCAAGGCCGAAGATATTCCAAAGACAGCATTTAGAATGAGGTACAGACACTATGAATTTCTTGTGATGGCTTTTGGATTAACGAATGCACCTGCAGCGTTTATGGATTTGATGAATCGAATATTCAAGAAGTATTTGGATAAGTTTATCATTGTATTTATTGATGACATTTTGATCTACTCAAAGACGGGAGAAGAGCATGCAGCGCATTTAAGAATGATATTGGAGATATTACGAAAGGAGCAGCTTTATGCAAAATTTTCAAAATGTGAATTTTGGTTGAAAGAAGTGCAGTTTCTAGGGCATATCATCAGCAGAGAAGGCATTCAAGTTGATCCAGCAAAGATTGAAGTTGTGCTGAATTGGGAAAGACCAAAGACGCCGATAGAGGTTCGAAGTTTCTTAGGTTTGGCAGGATATTATCGAAGATTTGTCAAAGATTTTGCGAAGATAGCAACACCGTTGACCAAATTAACTCGACGAAGTGAAAAGTTTGAATGGAATAGTAAATGTGAAGAAAGTTTTCAAGAGTTGAAGAATCGGTTGGTGACTGCACCAGTATTAGTACTGCCAGACGAGCAAGGAAATTTTGTTATTTACAGTGACGCTTCATATCGTGGTTTAGGATGTGTGTTGATGCAACATGGTAACGTTATTGCATATGCGTCGCGACAACTTAAACCTCATGAGCAGAAATATCCTACGCATGATCTGGAATTGGCAGCAATTGTATTTGCATTGAAGCTTTGGAGACATTATCTGTACGGTGAAAAATGCGAAATCTATGCGGATCATAAAAGTCTGAAGTATATCTTCACGCAAAAGGAACTGAATATGTGACAACGTCGATGGCTGGAATTGATTAAAGATTATGATGTTACAATCAGTTATCATCCAGGAAAAGCAAATGTTGTAGCAGATGCACTAAGCAGAAAAGAAAGATTGAATCGGTTAACTTCATGTGAAGAATTGGTTAAAGAATTCGACAAATTGGAAATTGAGATTCGTATTCCTCATGAATCTGCAGGAACTATTTACGCTATGACTTTTCAACCAGGGTTGCTAGAAAAGATTCGCCATTGTCAAGATAAAGTGATGAGTCAAGATGACAATTTAACAGGAGAAGAGATTACAACTCAGAAAGATAATGAAGGAATTTTACGTTTTATGTCAAGAATCTAGATCCATAACGTAGTAGAATTAAAAGAAGAAATTATGCGAGATGCGCACAATTCGAAGTATTCCATTCATCCAGGAAGCACAAAAATGTATCGCGATTTGAAGGAAAACTTTTGGTGGCCGAATATGAAGAAGGAGATAGCAGAATGGGTGAGTAAATGCTACACATGCCAGCGAGTTAAAGCAGAGCATCAACATCCTAGTGGGTTATTGCAACCATTAGACATTCCAGAATGGAAATGGGAACATCTAGCGATGGATTTCGTAGTGGGACTTCCAAGGACGAAAGCCAATCACGATGCAATTTGGGTTATTATTGATCGATTGATGAAATCAGCACATTTTCTTCCAATTAATGAGAGATTTTCATTGGACAAGCTAGTGCATTTATATCTTAAAGAAATTGTGATGCGTCATGGAGTACCAGTATCAATTGTATCGGATCGAGATCCTCGTTTCAATTCAAGATTTTGGAGACAATTCCAAGAATGTCTAGGAACGAAGTTGAATATGAGTACAGCCTATCATCCGCAAACTGACGGTCAAAGTGAAAGGACAATTCAAACGATTGAAGACATGTTACGAGTTTGTGCGGTCGATTTTGAAGGTAGTTGGGATGAACATTTACCCCTAGTGGAATTTTCTTATAATAACAGCTATCACGCCAGTATTGGAATGCCACCGTATGAAGCATTATATGGAAGGAAATGCAGATCACCAGTGCATTGGGATGAAGTTGGAGAACGCAAGATTTTGGGTCCAGAATTAATTCAGTAGACAAAAGAAAGGATTAAACTCATTCGAAAACAAATCGAGACAGCACAAAACAGGCAAAGCAGATATGCAGACCAAGCAAGGAAGGATGTGGACTATCAGGAAGGAGAACGCGTATTGCTCAAAATATCGCCATGGAAAGGATTGACCAGATTTGGCAATAAAGGGAAATTGAAGCCACGATACGTTGGACCATTTGAGATTTTGAAGAAAATTGGGAAGGTTGCGTATAAATTAGCTCTACCACCCCATATGCAGCACATTCATAACATATTTCATGTATCTATGCTTAAGAAGTATAATCCTGATACAAGGCATGTAATAGAATATGAACCAGTAGAACTTCAGGCAGATTTGTCATATGTAGAGCAGCCAATAAGAATTCTAGATAGGCAAGAGAGGATATTAAGAAATAAGTCTCTGTCATTAGTGAGAGTTTTATAGAGAAACCCAGTGGTTGAGGAATCAACCTGGGAGCTTGAGAGTGAAATGTTAGAAAGGTATCCTCAGTTATTTGCATAATGTGATTCTGAGGACAGAATCTTGTTAGGGGGGGGGAGAATGTAATGACCGAGGAATTACGCTTGTATTATATTATAATAATGATAAATTATGTGTATTATTATGTGGTTAAATGTGTTAAGTCGTTAAACCGTAACTGATATGTGCTATGTGTTGGCTGTTTTGATCCAAACGTGTTTTGAATATTTATTGAGCATTTTATCATCAGTTATATATATATTATATCAAAACCTGTACAGCTCAAAACTATGTTTTAAAAGCCCTTATTTCAAACAAAATCATTGGCCCTATTTTGCCAAAAATGCCCTATCGCTATTCTGAACCCCTAAACATTTTACAAATTTACCTTTTTCGCGAAAAACGACTTTTCCGGACCCCTTCGGGTACCAAAAGCCCCACAAAAATCACATTTTTATTTTTATATGATCATGAAATTATCATATATTATTTTTCTTTGCATTTTTGTAATATTCACAATTTTTGGGAATTTTTTACATTAATTTTGTATTTATTGGATATTTAAAAATTCATTATTAATACCCAAAATTTATAAAAATTGGGGCCAAATATTTTTATTAGATGTATAATTAGACCCTTAATTTTATTTAGGGGTATTATTTTCATTAGTATAAATACCTATTTTATTATTAATTATTCATTAATTAATTGTTAAAAATCAGAAAATAAAAAAATTAGAAAGTGGGGGTGAAGAACAACCAGGGAATTAAACTGCAGATTTGAGAGTGATTCTGTTACCCGTTTTGATCATGTGAGTAACCAAAACAAAGCTCTTGATCTCTACTTTCTGTTCATACCATCAATTTCATGTTTTGATGCTTAGATTTTCAATTCATATTTTAGGGTTCATGAACTGAAATTGGGGGTTTTTGATTCTGGGGTTCTGGGTTGATTTTGATGCTTGGTATAGTTTCCTGTACTTGGTTACAATCGATTTATGTTATTTATTTGAACAAGCGATTGTTCTAAGTGTTAGTTCTTAGTTTCAAGTTTATACAATTTTATTTTAGTTCGTTTTTGATTTTGTATGAATCTGAGATTGTTTTGATTATAGGGGTTTGATTGTAGAACTAATAAGCTTTATTTTGATATATTATTTGTAATTTTTCGTGTAAGAATCTGTGAGTTTAGTATTTGGCCGGAAAATTGTTTGATTTGGCCGGAGAAATTGTTCCCGGAGTTATTAGGCGATGTTGTTGGCATGGGTGTGTTTCTCGAGTGATTTTGAATGAAAACCTGCAAAGAATCGATTTAAATGGTTCGTGGTTGTGCCAAATCGAAGCCGCCGGAGTTCGTGACGGAGCTCGCCGGCCGATGCTCTGTTCTTGGCCGGAGAAGACAACCTGTGCAACGGAGACGAAAGAGGACAACGGGGTTGTGTTGCTGCAGTCACGTGGAGTCGAACGGGATAAGAACCTTGCAGAAACGATGGCCTGAAAGCTGGGAATTGCTCGTCGGAAAACTCGTCGGATCCGGTCACCATTGCCGGATTCTGGGCAGCCTGGCCGTGTTCTTGAAGACCCGGGTTCGACCCGGTTTCCAACCCGGTTTCGACCCGGGGTTTGATCTAATAAAACCAAAAATCAGTTCCAGAATTATGTTTCTGGAATTTTAATTATTTATTTATATTTTATTAAAGTAAAAATCAGTTTTTAATAATTCTAAAAAGTAAATAAAAATTAGATTTAAATTCTAAAAAGTATTATTAATAATTTCTGAATTATTTTATTAATATAGAAATTTGAAATTAGTTATCTATTTAATTATTTATTAGTTATCTAATTAGTTAATAATTAGGTAAATAATTAATAAATAAGGATTAAAAATAATTGAATAATATGAATAATAATTCGTTAATTAGTTAAATATTTCGAGTAACTCGTACCTATTCGAGTCGTGATTCGTTAAGTTAGAATTATTAATTAATTAAATCTTGTTTAATTCATAATAATTCAACCGTTAGTCCGATTTGAGCGAAACGAAGACCCCTAGACTCAGAAAAATGAAATGAATCCAATAAAAATAATTGTAAGTTATAATTTCTTTCGGAAGAGAGTGGTCTTGTGATAATTATTAGTTCGTAGGCCCTAATAGGGGTATAATTTAATCGAATAATCCCGAAAAATTATAATAAAGTCAGATAAGGCTAGTTAATGCAGGTATGAGTCTAGAATCAATTCTAAAAAAATAATTATAAGTCTAAAAATTGATTATGTGCTTTATGTGCTATGTGCTTTATGTGATTATGTGAACCTATGTGCTATATCAATATATGTGTATATATGCGAATCAGATAGAAACGCATGGGTAGACTTATAAGGTTACGTGATATCAATTCCAGATACACATATATAGTAAGTTATCTAAACAACTATCTTTCCATGATTGGTTCAGTGTTAGCAAGGCAGAGTAAGCTAGGGACAAAAGGCGGTGAGTTGAATCAGGTTAAGTACGCGCGAGGCAAGTTTTTTCCCCTATTCTAAATTCAGAATAGTGAATTATATTCCATTTTACATATCAATTACACTTTGATAATTCTTGTTCATATGCACTGATACATATCTATTGATTCTTGTTTCTATTTCATTTCGATTCTTGATTTCTCCCAATTTATTGAATCCTCTATTCATATTCCAATATTTTTACCCTTGTTACATATATTATGATATATCCTGATGTTGGGATACATCAAAAGCATTCCGATTGTTCCGGATGCTAAACTTTGGACTGGATGGTTACGATACAGGCTGGGTTTTACTCAGACCTTTAATTAATAGACCATAGCTGCCTGAGTACTCTTTATGTTGGTTGGATCTATACAGTTGGGTATAGATTCGCACTGTATCCTGACTGATCAGCAGGTTATAGTGCATATGTTGGTTCTTGTTTCCAGTCTTGTTCATTTGGCACTCGCCAGTATTGGCAAATTATTAGTCTATACAGACTCAGATGGTTGATCAAACCAGCAACTTATTGGTTCACTTATTTCTCTCTCTTTATACTATCTATATTGTTGCAGGCTTGTTGAGCAATTTTGGCTCATCCTCTTTTATTGTTATTCCTATTGTCTTACAGTTAAGGTAGAGAATGAAACTCATCAGAACCCGCATAGTCAAGAAGCGAGTCAAGCAGCGGGACCCTCTTATACCAAGGGTGTTCATCCCTATCCTTGAAGAGAGCTTTGAGTTATCAGATCAGGTGTAACAGGATAAGTACTATTATGGTTTGAATAAAAGTTGTGTGGTGAGCATGTAGATAGAATAAAGTTTTGTAATAAAGAGAGTTCTTGAGACGGATTGTTTTTATTTGGTTTGTAATAAAGTTAGTATGTGGTTCTTGTTTTCAAATTTTAACCGTAAAAGATCCTGAGTAGTAGTAGTTCGGGGTAACTATTTTAATTATATTCCGTTTGTGCGAGATTAGTGAGTAGTTATTATTAGTAATGCCCCAAATCTATACCCTGGATTTGGAGGGTGTTACAGTAGAATCACCTCCTCTTCTTTAAGAGTCCTACTTCTCCTTAGTCCCTGCAACAAATTACAAATTTGAGAACCACAGGAGGTATCTAATACCCAAGTAGAAATTTGATTTAATGACATATTCACTTCTATCATTAACATACCTGAATCAGAAGCGGTAGTCTCACTACCCTTCTTCTTCTTCAATTCTGCAAGGTAAACCTTGCAGTTCCTCTTCCAGTGCCCCACCTTGTTAAAGTGAAAGCAAACAACTTTGCTCTTGGGGTCTTCAGCTTTTGGTGGAACCGGCGTTTTCTCACCTACTTTATTCTTCTTGGAAGGGTTCCTCTTCCTTTTTTTAGGATTGGAACCGTCACCAATTAGAAGAACAGAACTCTTCTTTGGGGGAAAATTCGATTCCGCAGTCTTCAACATGTTGTGGAGTTCAGGCAGGCTGACATCCAACTTATTCATGTGAAAGTTCACAACAAACTGCGAGAACGAACTCGGAAGCGATTGTAAGACCAAGTCTTGGCTCAGCTCCCCATCCATGGCAAAACCAAGTTGTCCAAGACGTTCAATCAAATTGATCATCTTAAGTACATGGTCATTCACAGATGATCCCTCAGACATCCTACAACCGAACAACTCCTTCGATATCTCATATCGAGTTGTCCTCCCCGCCACATCATACAACTCTTGTAGATGCATGAGGATAGTGTGAACATCCATATGCTCATGTTGCTTCTGTAGCTCAATGTTCATGGAAGCTAGCATGATGCATTGAGCAACATTTGCATCATCTATCCATATACGATACACAACATGTTCATCATTATGCGCATCGGTAGCAGGTTCAGTAGGCTTAGGTGAGTCAATCACGTATTCCAGCTTCTCAATCCTGAGAACAATTCTCAAGTTTTGAAGCCAGTTAGCATAATTAGGACCAGTCAATTTTTGAGCATCTAGTATGCTCCTGAGTGATAGTGTAGAAGACATAATGTACAAAGTAAATCTGTAAATGATAAACACATAACAACACTTAGCAAATATTCGATTTCATTTTAAAACACTATATGAATCGGGTCTTTATTCATAAGTGGCTCCCACTAGTTTATCTAATTTATTCAACCCCCTACGTGAAAAATTAAGCATTCATAATGCTAGTGGGAATAGGGATCCTACATTCCATTACACAACCCCGGCTGTGGCATGAACCGCCATGTAATGTTCAATAGGCAGACAACTCTTGTCAATTACATCTAATGTTATTCCGTAATCAAACTTTAGCCTCTTGAATAATTGAGTCACGGCTGTGGCACGAGAAACTCAATATTCTAAGTCAAGTCTAACCCAACATTCTGTACAATTGAATCAGTCCCCAAAGGCCCACGGCTGTGGCACGTACCGACCTTTAGATTCTTATTCAATGTACACATCTCTATGTAATAGACAAGTATTTCTTATTTCGAAATCAAAGCCCTCGGCTGTAGCACGAATCGACAATGATTCAAAAATAAGAACTACTTTTCTATCATGTTGGAAGGCTATGACCGACACAAGCCCGTTGTGTCATTGGCCAATTACTACTTGATATTATTTTATTTTAGAGGGATTATATTACGTTACAATCATAATCATATTATAAAGAGATTCTTCCTTTTAAATTAAATATTTCAAATCAATAATCACATGATTCTCAGATCGGGTGGAGCATTGTCAAGAGGCGTCACTTAATAACCCTTTCTTATAAATAGAAATCTGTTATTGACAGAATCATCCTTTCTCTCATATCGAAAATTCATATTCAATTACGTGTTTCATAAACACAAGAATCTCATGATTGTATTCATAATATTGTTATTAAGGTTATGAAACAATTTCACTATACTAGGTTGTCTAACAAACGCCTTATGTTCATTTAAGTTCACCTAAATCTATCATCGCATGATAAACTAAGCATATATCACATATATAAACTTGAATAAATATCAAGGTAGACATGTTATATCATCTAGTATATTAGTCTAAGCAATATACATCTCTATGTATCACATGAAGCACTTAAAAGCAATTCAAACGATAAAAACCAGCTTTAAAACACTTCTGTCAGCTATAAACAGTTCAAAATTTTTTTATAAAATATCATATAATATACCATTAGAAGCGTCTCGAAAAGACGAATCCAATGGCACCAAAATCGCCCAAATCTGAGCTAGCACGCGCCCTCACGCGCCGAAACCAGGTCCCCCATGCGCGGCCACACGCACACGCGCTGTCAGGCGCGTGTCAGAACTCCGCCCACGCGCCCACGTGCTTCACGCGCCCAGAACCCTACGCTGACGTCAACAAGACGTACCAGCGCGTGTCTTCCATGCACCGCGTGTGGCACGCCAACGCGTGAGCCCCACGCGCGCGTGGCAGACGCGCGGTCCTGTGCCCCTCTACGATTCGCCGCCGACTTTTCTTTCTCGGTTGCCGCGCCTGACATTCTCTGTACTCTCTCTTTTCGTGCCACCGTACTTAACTCAGCAGCACATCACATGTGCCTTTAATATTTCACAGCAGCAGATAACAGATATACAAATATATATACATACTTACAATTCATATATATATATATCTTTATTTAATTACGAATTTAATTGCAAGATCTTCAAAAATTCATAATAAAAAATCTGTAGATCATAAAATTATGAAAAAAATACCCAAACGATCTACAACACTTGTAGAACCCAGATCAACATTCAAAATTATTCTAAGAAATGATTTCTCATTAGACAAAATTAATCCATAATATAACTTGTAAAAATCATAATTAATTCATACAAGCACATAAAATTCTGAAATTTTTACCACAGATCTATATGCATACAACCTGGCTCTGATACCATTGATGGATTTTAATCGCAGCGGAGGCATGGTAAAACACTTTTACACATAAAAAATCCAAATAAAAGCATATAAATCGTGGTAAAAACATATGGATCGATTACTAACCTTTAATAGCGATCCAAAAGGCAATGATCGGAGATCCTTAGCAGCTACTCCTCAAACGTGAAACACTCCACCGGTATCCACCAAGAAAAACGACGTTAAGGAGGAGGAGGAGGTGGAGAGAATTAGGTTTTTCTAAAAATTGGGGTTAGAATAAAAATAGGGTTTATAATAGTATATTTATAGGCAAAATTTTCAGCTGAAATTTTCCCATAAATATTATTATTATTATCCCATTTATTATTCTCATTAATAATTAAAACACCTTTAAATTATTAATCCTTTTTCTAAACACTTTAGAAATAATTCTCTCTCTTGATTTAATTTCCAAAAAAATAAATCCTTAATTAATAATATTAAGAACTTTTCTTAATTAATTTATAATCAATTAAATCTCATTTAATCAATTATTAAATTTGCCAATTAATTATTTATTTCCCAAATAAATAATTATTAGCCATTATTAATTAATTCCTTCACCATTAAATCATTCTCTTTTTATGGTGTGACCCTGTAGGTTCAATATTAAGCCAGTAGTAGAAATAAATAATAATAAAACTATTTTATGATTATTTATATAAATTCTCTAATTTATTAAATATGATTAATTAATTAATCAAATTTATTCTACATCGTGAGGGATACTTCTCAACATATCGCGACTATCCGGATAATACGAATTCACTGCTTAGAATACCAAGAACCTATTCAGTGAATAGTTACCGTACAATAAACTCCTTCTACCCTACAATGTCACGATTAAATACAAGGCATGGATCTCGTGTCAAGCCTATCTAATTTAATTACTTGCTTACCATTTACTATGCGTAGTTCTATGCAAATTAGAAACTCCTTTCTAATTTCATTCACTCTGGCCAGAGATTCCTGAACTAGCATAAGTGGAACAGCCTTGAACATTCGCTTCCTTCACTGGAAGGGGTAGATCCTTTATTGATCATACACTATCTTCGTGTACAAATTCCTATACCCAGTAGAGCCCTAATAATTGTCCCTGGAGACTAAGAACTAAACCAAAGCATAGTTCAGTGTACACAAGATGACTATGATGACCTCAAGTCTAAGGATACTTGTACAACTATCACTATGTGAACAACTGTTGACATGTGAGTGAACTCCATCAGTTGTTCAGCTGTGCGAGTCATGTTCAGTGAACTTATTCTATAATAAGCACCTACATACTAGCTATAGTGTCACCACACAAATGTCTATGAGAACAGACATCCTTCATAATGAAGCAAGCATAGTATGTACCGATCTTTGCGGATTATTAATTACCAGTTAGTAATCCTATGATGAGGAACTATTTAAGTTTAGAGTTATCATCTTTTAGGTCTCACTATTATGATCTCATCATAATCCATAAAAAGCTTTACTCTAAAATATGGTATATCTTATTTAAACACTTAAATAGATAAAGCCCGTAATAAAAACAAAACAAGTCTTTTATTAATATCAATGAAATCAAAACAGATTACACACGAAGTTATTCCTAAATCCTAATACATGATTTGACTTAGGACATATTCCTTTCAGTTCATGCATCAGAATATGTGACTGTTGAAGCTGAAACTATGGTTTTAAGAAGAAAAATAGAAGCTGAAGGGTCAACCCAACAGATAAATGTTGAAGCTGAGGGTTCAGGTAATTTGAAGAGAAAGAGAACTGCTAGTTCTGATGCTCAGGCAACTCCTTCACTATCAAGGGGATTGAAGAAAATGAGGGCTAGGAGGCATTTGGCTAAGCCTCCATCAGAAGATATTGAAGAAGCCGAGGAAGGCGATCAGGAATCTCTGATCTCAAAAGAGCCAATTATCATTGAATCCCTTCCAGAAACAAAAGACACTGTTCCTGATACAGTGCCCCCCTCCTATCTCTCCAATAAAAGCAACAGATGATGTTGAAGAACAAGCAACAAGTTTTAAAATAGATATTCACAATATGAATATTCCTACTGTTCTTTATCTGGAAGCTCCTACGGCAGCTCAGACATCTCCAACTCATTCTCCAATCTTAAATGCTGAGATACCATCCACACCAATTCTTGACCAGGAACCTGAAGATCAGAATTTAGATGAGGTAGTTCCAGAATCTCCCATTGCCTCACATACACTTGTCTTATCAGAGAATGATGAGTCTTCTTCCTGTACTGGAGACAGTGTTTCTGTTGATACTCCAGCTCCCATTCTAGGAAAGGAGGCACTTATTGAGAAGTTTGTTGAGCAAGCTGCTCCTATTCCTTGGGAAGATACTCACAGAGGTGTGGAGTGGACCAAGAAGTGGAATGAAACTGATTTCATTCCAAGCTCCAAAGTACTGACGAACCATATTAGAAAAGCTGATGAGTTGCTTATAAATTCTGATTTCAAGACACAACTCAAAGTCACAGCTCTGTCTACCAAAAATCTCCAAGGTCTACACTCTGCTACTCAAGAAAAGGTTGACAAGCTTCTTGAAAAAGCTGAAAAGATAGATATGGAGACCAAGCTTGATAAAAAGAGGTTTATCAGACCTATTTCTGAAAAAATTAAAGCCGTTGAGAAGATGCAAGAGAAGCAACACGCCCAGATTACTGAGGTCCTACAAAATCAAGCTTCTCAAAAAGCTTAATTGGATGAAATCCAATCTTCAGTTGAACTTCTTCTCTCTCTCTCTCTTATTACCTGATGATGCCAAAAAGGGGGAGAAGATAGTTAAGTCCAAATGCTCTAATGATCGAGTACTGAAGAAGAAAGATGATGAAGCTGATGACCAGGGAAACCCTAGTAAGGGTAGAGGTCAAGTTCAAGGTAAAGAGCACAACAGCAAGTTTTCTTCAAGGAAACTAAATACTGATGCAAGCAAATCTTCTACTCAAAAGAGGACAAGTTCTGAAGCTACTCAAACTCAAAATCTGATAGCAAGTGCTGATAATCAAAATCTGATATCAAGTTCTAATGAGCAAAGTCTAATGACAAAGCCTGATGTTCTGATACAAGGTGGAAGTTAAGATTCTCAAAAGTTCATGCAAACTCTAAAGCTAAAGGGGAAGCAGACTATAGTCTACTATAAGGATCCCAAAATTCAGACACTTGATGAGGAAATTACTAGAAGATTATTTCTGAAGCATAATCTTGGAATGGATTTAGAAAATATCAAGGAGGAAGAAGCTAGATTTAAAGGTGAAAAGACAAATCTAAATCCAAAAGCTTCTGTTGCATAGAAACCTCCAAGGCCTAAGATATAAGGCATTGTGATCAAGGAGAAGTCAAATACTGAGGCATCAAAGCCCAAAACAAGATCACAGATTGAGATTGATCCCAAAGACAAAGGGAAGGGAAAAATTGATGAACCAACCAAGCCATTGGAGATGAAAATTCCTCAAATCCTGATGAAACCAGTTTGCAAAATGGTTCAAGTTACTGATGATACTCTTGCTGAAGATGAAGATGTTCAAACTCTAGAAAGAAGGAAGATTTTTGAAGAATCAAAGACAACCTCTGACAAGGCTCAAGTTGTTCAGAGTGAAGAACTGCAAGCTACAACAGAAATAGCAAGTTTTGACAAAGTCATCAAGACATCAACCACTGACATGGCTCAAGTTGATTTAGACAAGATGAAAGTAGCTGACAAAAAGAATCTTATGTGGAAAAATATCAAACCATCAGATCCAAAGAAAAGCCAATTACTATCTGATTTTATGACTATTGGGTTAAATGCTAGAGAACCAAGAGACAGGGCTGGACTAGGTTCTAATGAAGCTAAGATCAAGACAGGAGTTGAAGTTGCTACTAGAGATCCATTTCTATTAACTGACAAACCTCTTGAAGATGTTACACAGAAACACCTTGATAAGGTTATCTCTGTTCAAGTGGTACTGGATGCTCATGACAAGCACAATGTCAAGGAAAATCTGATTCTATTTCTTGAAGATGGAAGGACACATCAGATGTCAGAATCAGATATGCTAAACAAATCTTTGAAAGAACTTCAATTCTTTCATTACCTTTTAGAGGTAAAGTCTGATATTACCAGGAGATAGTTAAAATTTATAATGAAGACCATAAAAGATAAAGCTAGAATTTCTGGTTCAAGGGTTACAGAATTCATTCCTAATATTGTTGAAGATGATGGAAGTGAGATTCCAATGAAGAAGGATTCTGCTAAGCTTGAAGTGATATTGAAAGAGAAATGTCTATGCTACAATGAAGATTCTTCTCATCCAAGGGTAATAAGACTGGATGATGGTTTAGAAAGAAACCATATATATGCACTAAGGACTGCAATCTACCAGATTGGAAGTCAGAATGAAGAGATGAAGCAAGTCAAGACTACACTATCTCAAGTCCTAAGGATTAAAGAAGAAAAGATGATATCAAACTTTTTCAAGAATCACTTTGGATTCAGATTGACTCAGTGAGATTGGTAAAAGCTACAAGGACTATAAGTTGTAGTTAGTTATCTAGTTAAACTCTTATTGCATTTGTACTTAAAAATATTTTTGACATCATCAAATCTATTAACTTCTATATTTTGCATAATTTACAAGTTGGGGGAGATTGTTAGATATATTTGAGATGTCATGTCTAATATGATTTGTGTTTAGTTTTCAGAACTTAACAATAAGACAAATCGAGACTTACTGAAATCAGGACTTACTGGAAGTCAGAACTTAATATCATAACTTAAGGTTATATCAGAACTTAAGTGCGGGAAGACTTTCAGTTAAGGAATGAAGCTGATTTATAGGAGAAGATCGAAACTAAAACAAAAGAATATATGCATGGAAAGAGTTAGAGGACTAGAAGACTTGTATAAGATATCTGATTGATATATTTTAGGAGACTGAATTATATTCCATATCAATTAGAATATATCTTGTAACTGTGTACTATATAAACATGGACTTAGGGTTTACACTATAAGTGTTATCATTATCAAGAAGATTATACATTGTAACCTAGCAGCTCTTAGTGATATTTGTTCATCACTGAGAGAGAATAACAGTTCATATTGTAATAAAGTTTATTGAATATACTTGATCTTTGTTACATACTTGTGCTAAATCGATTTGATTGTATGAACACTGTATTCAACCCCCTTCTACAATGTTGTGCGACCTAACAAAGTAATCACCCCGGAAAAGCGAATATGGCAGCAGATGTATTAAGCCGCAAAGAAAGATTGAATATGTTAACTTCATGAAAGGAATTGATCAAGGATTTTGAAAAGTTGGAAATAGAAGTGCAGATTCCAGAGTTAGGAAAAGGAGCCATGTATGTAATGTCATTTCAACCAATTTTTTTGGAAAAGATTCGATGTTGTCATGAACAAATAATGAACTGTGAGAAATATAAGTTGTCAGGAGAGGAAGTTAAAGCTCAAAAGGATGAAAAGGAATATATCACATTAACTCACGCATTTGGATACCTAATATTGTGGAGCTAAATCATGAGATTTTGCTCGAAGCGCATAACTCAAGATTTTCAATTCACCCTGGAAGTACGAAAATGTACAGGGACTTAAAACAGAGTTATTGGTGGCCAAACATGAAAAAGGAAATCACGGAATGGATAAGTAAATGCTATACATATCAAATAGTAAAAGCGGAACATTAGTGACCGAGTGGATTGCTTCAACCACTAGACATACCTGAATGGAAATGGGAACATATTGCGATGGATTTCGTGGTAGGATTGCCAAAGACCAAGTCTAATCATGATGCGATTTGGGTGATAGTCGATCGACTAACAAAATCAGCACATTTCTTGCCAATCAACGAAAGATTTTCATTGAAAAAGTTGGTCAAAATATATTTGGACGAGATCGTGATATGTCACGGAGTTCCAGTATCTATTGTGTCCGATAGAGATCCGAGATTTAACTCGAGATTTTGGCGATAATTTCATGATCATTTGGGGACTTAATTGAAAATGAGCACGACGAGGATATGTTGTGAACCAGTGCATTGGATTTCAAAGGAAATTGGGCCGATCATTTGTCATTGATTGAGTTTTCCTACAACAACAGTTATCACGCGAGTATTGGCATGCCGCCTTATGAAGCATTGTATAGAAGAAAGTATAGATCCCCTACATATTGGGACGAGGTTGGTGAGCGCAAACTAATTGGCCCAGAGCTAGTTCAATAAATGAAAGAGAAAGTGGAAGTGATTCGTAAAAGGTTGATTGCTGCTCAAAATCGACAAAAGAAGTATGCGGATCAAGATCAGATTGATTTGTAATTCGAGCCTGAAGATAAAGTGTTGTTAAAGATATCTCTGAGGAAAGGTTTATCCAGATTCTGGAAGAAAGGAAAAGTTGAGTCCCATGTATATTGGACTATTCGAAATACTTAAACAAGTCGGGAAAGTGGCTTATGAGTTAGCATTACCTCCGCAGATGCAACATCTTCATAACGTGTTTCACGTTTCTCTTCTAAAGAAATATAATGTTGATGCAAGCCATGTGATTAAATTTGAACCAGTAGAAATACAACAAGATCTGTCATATGTGGAACAACCAGTGCGAATCTTAGATCGAAAAGAGAAGACGCTCAGAAAAAAGTTGTACCTCTAGTTAGAGTATTGTAGAGAAATCTTAAAGTAGAAGAGTCAACTTGGGAATTAGAGAGTGAAATGCAAGAAAAGTATCCCGATCTATTTACTTAGACTAGATTCTGGGGACAGAATCCTTTTAAGGGGGGTAGATTGTAGCGACTGGGAATTTCGCGACGTGATTAAGTGAATAAAGTATAATTGTGTGCTGTAATTATAAATTATGTGATTAAATAAAGGGTTAAATAATTTTGTTGGTTAATTTTCTTTATTTTATATTAGTAATTGGGAACATGAAATGACCCATTCCAGTTTGATGAGTCAACTTATGGTATAAGCTGTGTTGTCGGGCCGTCATGTTGAACGAAACCTGTCTTAAAAAGAGATTAAGGTATTTAAATGTGAAATAAGTGTTATTGTGTGAAATAGGAATGTTTAAGTGAGTATTATATTCCAGTGGTGTGTCAGTTCATATAAAGAGAATGATTGTGAAGCGTAATTGAAAACGCTCAGCGTCGGGCCGTCAGACAGGACACGACCTGTTACATGAAAAGTGGTTATCAATTAAAAATGGGAATTCTTATGATCGAATGTGTTACGATATGAGTCATTATATGTGAATACGTGTTATTTCTTGAAAATATGCTTGATTATGTGCTCTAGTTATTTTTAAATGATTTTAAGGGATTTATTTGATTTAAAATAAGGTTTATTGGACCTTTATATATTTTTATAAAATTATTCGAGTATGGTCAAGGCGTGCAATTTATCTTGTTATCTTCGAAATAGTCCTAGAGACTTTCTAAAAATGATAGATGAAATTATTTGGTGATCGGTGTATTTTAAAATGATTTTATCGAGTTATAATTCTATTTTGAGCGCAATCTTGTAAAATTCATAGAAAATAATCGTACGCTCAAAAATTATTTTTAAAATATTTCTAGAAATCTAATTTCGAGATCTATATTCTAAAATTTTTATTCGTGACATTTTCATCTTTTCTGAGAGGGTTGCGTATTAATTAAATTCGTTTTGAATTAAATAAAAAGAAGATTCTAGAGTGGGTTGGTAAAAGACCAAAACGCTTCTGCCATTTTGGCTATAAAAACCCACCCCCTCCCTCTTTTGCTTCTCTCCACCCAGCCACTCTTTCTTTCTTTCTTTCATCTTTTCCTTCTCTCTCTTCTCTCTCGTTTCTCTCTTTTCTTTCTTCTCCCTCTCGGCTCTCTCTCTCCCGAATACACACTCTCTCTCTCTCTCTCTCTCTCTCTCTCTCTCTCTCTCTCTCTCTCTCTCTCCAACATGCAATAGCAAATACTAGCTAGAAATCAAGGATTTCACCATTGATCATCATATTTTCTAATTCTCTATCTTATTCCTCTTTGCATGTAAGTTTTAAGCAAGTTTTGTAGCACCATCTCTTTGATTATGTCCAAGTAAAACACAATTTCTTGGAACATTTTCATATAGGAGAGAATAAAGTTCTAGATTGTGTGATTTTCAAAGTGATTTACCTTATATTTGATGTAGTATAGATTGCATGTTAGTTGTTTGATGTTTACTTGAGTTTTTGATCAAAATCAAGTTTTTATGGTTAAAAGGTTGAGTACAAGGATTATTGGTGGTTGATTGTGTGTTTAGTTGGATAAAAGTGGATGCATGTCATCAAAATCTCTATGCATGTTACTAAAAATCATTGCATGCTAATTTTCAAGCTTCATTCGACTTTTAACACTTGTTAGGTTCGAATTTTTGATAAAATAGTGTGGGAAAAATGATTTTTAAAGGTTAATTGATGATTGGTAGTTTGAATGTGAGTTTAAATGGTTGCATGCAATTTTGTTGATTTTGTTTGATGATTGGAGTTCAAATTTTTGTAATTTAAAAAGGGGGTCTAATTTTGATCTAAGGCTACAAAGAATTTTGGCTTGAGAACTTAATTTGTGTTTCGTTTTCTTTGAAAAATGATTTAAAGGGGTGAGTTTTGGATTAAATTAAAGTTTATAAGTGATCCTTGTACTTGCATGTCATTATTTGATTCTTTGATTGTCTTTTGTTGAAAAGCCGTATGGTTTATAGTTTTAAAAGGGATTGCTTCAAGTTATTTGGTTGATTTGATTCTAGAGTCTAGTTAAATGAATGCATGTCAAGATATAAGATTGCATGTTGATCTATTTGATGTGGTTCATTTGCTTTGGTTCGAATTTTTGGATAAAAAGGAAAGGATTGAGTGAGTTAGTTATCGAGTCATACGAAATATGATTATTTGCTAGAGTATATAAGTGTACACTATTAAGTGCTATGTGAGTATTCGGTATTATACTCGTATATATAAGTTAAGCGTTAGATCGAATTGGGGTAATTATTAAATGTTCCGGGAACATCGAGTGGGAGTCTAATTAGGGTTTGATTTCGGATTGTAGATTCGGATCGTGAAGGCATTCAGGCTAGGGAAGGCAAAGGTATTCTTGGTGGCAGTAGCTCAAACCCCGTAAAATAGGAAAGCAGATCCAGGAGAGTAAATTTGCCTACTCGTATAATTTGATTATAGAGAGGATATTGATGATGCCATGATTAACTCGAGGCTTTTTATTGCAATTATGATATACCTGTTATTGATTTTGAGATACCCTGTTATTGTTCCTTGTGAACCTGTTATTGATTCTTGAGAAGCCCTGTTATTGTCCCTTGTGATAACCTGATATTGATTCTTGAACCCGGACGTTAATACTTGTGTTATATCTATCATTAATCCCTTGAAACACCTTGATATTGTTCGTGTAGCAACTTGATATAATTATTTTTCAAACCCTTATAGTAACCCTGCTGATTTATATCTTGATTACCTATTGAATCCTTTGTATACCCTAAATTCTCGTAAACCCTATAAGAACCTTTATGAACTCCCTTGCATAATATTTCGAGAAACCCAAATCCTTCATTTATTTGTTTACCTTAACCTGTATTGATCCTTGAAACTGTTTTCGTTCCCTAACTTGTAGACCTTGTTTATCATTTGTTCTCGACCATAGTATTGATCTTTGATTACTTTTGATTCATTCAATTCCTTTGAATTCTTGAAATTGAACTTAAAAATGAGTTTTGACTTGAAAGAGTCCGAATGATTTCATATTCTTGGTAATGATAAAATGAACTTAGTAAAACCTTTATTTTCCAACATAAGGTTTTCCAAATGAATTCCTGATGGATTGGATTGAGACGTAAGAGACTGGTGAGACTAGTCCAGTAATATAAAGTCATATAAGAGACTAGCGGGCTAGTCCAGTTTAAGGCTGAAATTATGTCATAGGTACCTTAACGGCCAGATGGAGGTCGGTACGGGATGATCACCCGTATCATTATTTATGAATGTTAAAGTAGTCCAATCGAGGGTTCCCTATCACTTTAGAAAAAGATATTGAAGACATTGCCTTAGCAATTACTTCTTTGTAAATGAAATGATTTAAAATGATTTGAGAAGAGTTGATTGTGTTATTGTTTAGCATACAGCTTTGAGAACCTTGATTCTTATTCTGATATAGTTATCAATCATATAATTGATTCCCAGAGTTGAATAGATTCTTTCTTTCCACTTGAAAGATCCTTGAGATCTTGTTAATGATTTGTGATGAACGTCGGCTTTCACCCTATCTTAAGCCTTGATTCCTGAAAGCCCAAATCTTTCTTCATAACCCTTTCATAGCCCAAAGACAGAAATCTGCCACCTACAGATTTAAAATAGAATGCCTTAAAAGTGATTTGGATATTTGTTATTGTTGCATTATAGAATTGTCATATAGTTACATGCTGAGCTTTTTATGCTCATATATTTTGCTTTGTTCTAACCATGGCAGTTAAGCGAGAAGATGGCCAGACTTAGGCGCACTGCTCATAAGAGCGTACCTGGTGTCCCCTACCGTATCGTAGGCTTCCAAATGCCAGAGTAGGTAGTACAGGTTGTGTGAGCAAGCGCTTAGTTGGAAAGTTTGTAAAGATACAATGGGTTATCTGTCGGTTCCAAGTCTGAATCGATTGTGTAAATTAAATATTATTTTGGGTTGTAATAATAATATGTTGGTTGATAGTTTTGTTTTGTCTCATACTTAATTCTGTTTGGATCATGTTAGTAGTTAATCGGGGTTTATGTTAATTTATTGATAGTTTAATGGTGTGTGGGTCCTCATTTTCTAACCCCGAGATTGAGGGCGTTCACATTCTCAACTTACATTTCCTTAGCTTTATTTGTTTATTCTCCTTTGAATTCTTGAACTGAACCTAAGAATGATTTTTGACTTGAAAGAGTCCGAATAATTTAAATTGCTGGTAATGTTAAAAAGAATTTAGTCAACACTTCTGTGTTCTCCAATATAAAGATTTTCTAATGAATTCCTAAATATTGGATAGAGATGTAAGAGGCTAGTGGGACTAGTCCAATCACATAAGAGGCTAGCGGGGCTAGTCCAATATATAGGCTAAAATAACTATCTTAGGTACCTTAATAACCAGATGGAGATCAGTGCGGGTTGATCATCTGTATTATAATTAAAATATGGATAAATCCAGTCCAAAAAGGGTTCTAAATTATTTAAAATAATGAAAAACATTTAATTATGCAGAAAACACTATCTTTGAATTGTGATTTGAATTTGACTATAATGATTCGAAACTTTTGTTTATTGATTAAACCATCTTGAAATTGTTGAATCTATTGAGAACCCTATTGATTGATCCTGAAACTGAATAAACATCACTTGAACCTCAAATCCCATTGAATCCTTATCCTGAAATCCTATCCTAGAGATATTTTAACCCTTCCACATAGTTTATTGAGATTGTGACTGTCATTATTGTTTTGATATTAGAACTGTCTGATGCTTACTTGCTGAGCCTTTTAGCTCATTTATTTGCGTGATCTAACAATGACAGTTAAGCAAGAGGATTGTCAGACTTAGGCACACCACTCACAAGAGCGTTCCTAGTGGTCCCTATCGTGTTGTGGGATTCTAGATGCCAGAGCAGGTAGATGATATGTGAGAATGCGACAATAAATTGGTGGGAAGTGTATTAGCTGAATCAGGTACTCTGGGTTATTTGTCAATTCCAAGTCGAAATCAGATAATTTGGTTTAAATTATATTTTTGGGTTGTAATAATATTACTCTGGTTGGTAGTTGTAAACTTTTCTCATATTTTGTCATGTTAGATCCTGTTAGTTTTAGGGTATTATATTTTTTTCTGCTATTATTATATTAGTAAAATAATATTGTGGGTCCTCTTTCCTAACCCCGAGTTTGAGGGCGTCATAAGTTGGTATCAGAGCTATAGGATTTAGTCCCTGAGACAAGTTAGGATAAAAGGGTAATAAGGGTAATTAAATATTACGAGAGTGTTCAACTCATATAGAGTTGAGTTAGACTATTAGGTATAGTCCTAAGTAAGTATATAGTTGAGAAAGTAGTTAGAGTTAGGGTATTGAGTTAGTTGGGGGTTTGATTTAACCCCACTATTTCTTAGTTACCGTTTTATATTTTATCTCAGGATCCTGATAGTGCTGATAGTGGTAGTGATGCCGATTCTGAGGATAGTTTGTTACCAGGGATCTGTAGAGCCCAGTATATTAGTTCCGATACCGAGGAGGATCCATCTGAAGATACTGTGACCCCTATGCATGTATACTCCATATTTCCAATACATGAGTCCCCAGTTGTTAGGGCAGATTCCCCAGCTCCTGATAGAGTGCATGTTTGCCTGCCCATGTTGGTGATGATTTGGCTCGGGACCGTCACTTTGTGTTTACTCTTATACCAGAATTGAGATCTTTGGTAGATAGGTTGAACCGAAAGTCTAGATTGCAGATGTTGGTACTAGAGCTCGAGTGGCATGTTCGTATTGAGATGGTGGAACTAGTTTTCCTGTAGATGGTTGGTTGAGGGTCCTTCTTGCAGTGATGCTGATGCCGAGGTCCGCGGAATTCATAAGTTGATGCGGTGGCTGATGTCAGTGTTGAGAGAGGTTCTGGATTGTAATGTTTAATTATGGTTATGAATTTAGACGGGACATCTGGTAGAGCCCATAGCAGTTATTGTTGTTTCTTTTCAATGCTAGTAGGCTTGGGATACTTGGTTAGATGTCGGGTTCCCCTTTTATGTTATAATCTATTGTAGTGATGGTTGACAAGGGATAATAGACCTTCAATCCTGGAATGCAAGACTTGTGGAAAGAGACACCCGGGAAGGTACAACAAGCTTAATATGACATGTTTTAAGTGTTAACCAGAAAGGACATTACTCATCGAAATGTTCAAATATTATGGGAAGATCCGAGATAACATGCTTCAAATGCGGAAAAGCTGACCATATGGCAAGGAATTGTAAAGATCATGTTCAGAAGGAAAATGTCTTGAGAATTGCTGGACCACCACCCCAATAAGCACAATCAGTTCAGCCAAGGGCACGAACATTTAATATGACAATGAAAGATATCATGCAAGATGCGAATGTGGTAGCAGGTACGCTTGCTGTAAATTCAGTAGAAGTTAAAGTGTTAATGGATTCTAGAGCTACTAGATCATTTTGATAGATTAAAATGTGTTGCATACCCTTTAGAATCTAGTTTGGTTATCGAAGTAGCAATTCAGGAAAGAGTTATTGTCGATAGGTTTTTCCAAATTGTGATATTGTTATTGAAGGTCAGTACTTTACTACTGACTTAATACCATTTAAGTTAGGAGAATTCCATATCATACTCAGAATGGATTGGTTCGTGAACCACGATGCGCAAATCAAATATAGAAGTAAGAATTTGAAATTGAGGTCCAAGGATGGAACTAAGGTGATATTTAAAGGGGGAAAAGCAAAAGAGAAAGTTTCTCACGACAACTCAGACAAGAAGATTATTACGACAAGGATGCGAAGCTTATTTGGCTCACGTAAAGGATGTAGAGAAGGAATCCCTTAGGATTGAGGACATTCCTTGTGGTTAAAGATTTTCCCGATAAATTACATGGACTACCTTCAGAATCGAGAGAGCGAATTCACAATTGATTTGGCTCCTGGAACGGAACCAGTTTTGAAAGCCCCTTATCGAATGGCGCCCATTGAAATGAGGAACTAGCGATGCAATTACAAGAATTGTTAGATAAAGGAGTTATTCGACCGAGTGTATCCCTGTGGGATGCACTAGTGCTGTTCCTAAAGAAGAAAGATGGAAGCATGAGATTATATATCGATTATCGCAAACTCAATAAGTTGACTATCAAGAATAGTACCCTTTCCCATGAATTGATGATTTATTTGATCAATTGAAAGGAGCTACTTGTTTTTTGAAGATCGATTTACGATCTGGATATCATCAGCTGAAGATTAAGGCATGAGATAAACCCAAGATGACATTTCAAACGAGATATGGACACTATGAATTCTTGGTAATGGTGTTTGGCTTGACAAATGCGCCAGCTGCTTTTATGGATCTTATGAATTGAGTATTTAAGAAATACTTGTACAAGTTCATATAAGTATTCATTGACGATATCTTGATTTACTCAAGGTCAGAATCGGAGCACATGGAACATTTTAGAATTGCTTTGGAAATCTTGAGGAAATAGAAATTGTACGCAAAGTTTTCTAAATGTGAGTTTTGGTTAAAGGAAGTTCAGTTTCTTAGACACGTAGTCCAATAGTGAAGGTATCAAAGTAGATCCTGCGAAGATTCAAGTTGTTATGAATAGGGAAAGGCCAAAGACTCCAATATAAGTGAGAAGCTTTTTGGGACTAGCTGGATATTATCGACGATTCATTCAAGGTTTTTCTAAGATTGCAGTTTCACTGACTAAGTTGACGAAGAAAATGAAAAAAAATTGTTTGGACAGATAAGTGTAAAGAAATCTTCCAAGTGCTAAAGAAAAGGTTAGGTATTGGTTCTACTTGATGAGAAGGGTGAGTTTGTGATATATAGTGATGCTTCGTATAAAGGTTTAGGTTGAGTGTTGATGTAGCATGGAAACAGTAATAGCGTATGCATCACGTTAGTTAAAGCCGCATGAGCAGAGATATCTTACGCATAAAATGGAATTAACAGCGATTGTGATTGCTCTTAAGATTTGGAGACACTATTTGTACAGAGAGAAATATGAAATTTATACGGACCACAAGAGATTGAAATATACCTTTACGCAGAAAGAGTTTAATATGAGACAAAGGAGATGGTTGAAATTAATCAAGGATTACGACTGGACAATAAGTTATCATCCTAGAAAAGCAAATGTCATAGCGGATGCGCTAAGCCGCAAGGAAAGATTTAATATATTAACTTCATCTGTAGAATTGATCAAAGAAATTATGAAGTTGGAGACAGAGATGTAAATCTCGGAGATAGAGAATGAAATGATTTATATCATGGTATTTCATCCAGTCTGGAAAAGATTCGATGTTGTCAGGAATAAGTGATAGAGTATGAGAAAGATAAATTATCTGGAGAAGAAATTAAGACTCAAAAGGATGATAAAGGAATATACAGATTTAATTCACGTATATGGATTCCAAATGTTGTAGAGCTAAAGCACGAGAATTTACGTGAAGCGCATAACTCGAGGTTTTCGATTCATCTTGGAAGTACGAAAATGTACAAGGACTTGAAAGAGAACTATTGGTGGTTGAATATGAAAAAGCAAATTACAGAGTGGATAAGTAAGTGATATACATGTCAAAAAGTAAAGTAGGAACACCAATGACCGAGCAGATTGCTTCAACCACTAGACATACCTGAATCGAAGTGAGAACATATCGTAATGGATTTTGAGGTAGGATTACCAAAGACCAAGGCTAATCAAAACTCGATTTGGGTGATCATTGATCGACTGAGAAAGTCTGCGCATTTTTTTTGAAGAAGTATAATGCAGATTTCAGTCACGTACTAATTGGAACCCGTAGAAATTCAGCAAAAAAATTCTTATATGGAACAACCCGTTCAAATTTTAGATCGGAAAGAAAAAACGCTTAGAAATAAAGTGGTGCCATTAGTTAGAGTTTTGTGGAAAAATCCTAAGGTAGAAGAATCAACTTGAAAATTAGAAAGAGAAATGTGTGAGAAATATCCCCATTTATTTGCTTAGGCTAGATTCTGAGGACAGAATCCTTTTAAGGGGGGTAGATTGTAACGACTTAGATTTTCGCGATGTAATTATATGATAAAGTATAGATTTGTCATCTATGTGTGGATTTATGATTATAAATATAAAGGTATATAATTTTGTGGCTTATGTGTGTTTCTGTAAAAAAGTATAAGGGATCATAAAATGACTCGATCCAGTTTGACGAGTCAGCAAAATGCATAAGTTATGTTTTAAGAAAACATAAATTAATCAGTTGTTGTCAAGCCATCAGACAGAATGGGACCCGTTATAAGAAAGGTGGATTAAATGAAAAAAAGGATTAAAAATAAGATAATTCGTGGATTATATTAGGAGATGAAAGATATCTAGTCCTCTGTGTGTTTCTGTTGTATGGAGTCATAAATGTGAAAGTTATATTGTTATTTGAATTACCGGGTAATTGTTATAAACGTAATTAGCATTTACAAGGGAAAATTATGTGTTGAGGTGTACAAATATGAAATGTGGATGATGTTATTATGTGATATATGATATTTTAGAGTTAGGAGTGTGATTCTGAGATTCGCGAGTATTTAATTATTCGCAAAAGGATTTATTGAATAAAATTAAGGATTATTTGATCTTTATTTATTTTTATAAAATTATTGGAGTATGATCAAAGTGTGAAATTTATTTTATAATCTTTGAAATAGCCCTAGAGACTTTTTAAAAATGATGGTTAAATTTATTTTGATATTCTGATATTTTAAAATGATTTTCGAAAGGTTATTTCTATTATCTGAGAGTTAATTGTAAAATTCATAGAAAATGATCTATTTACTCAAAAATAATTTTAAAAATATGAGGAGAGGGCTAATTTCATGATATTTATTTTAAAAATAAAAGTTGTGTAATTTTTATAATTTATAAAGCTGTTTTTATATTTGTTACTTTATGTTCTAGAATTTTCTAGAAAATAAAAGAGAAAAGCAATTGTGAATTATCATGTTGCCCCTCCACTCCACTATATATACTCCCTCTTCCCATCCTCCTTCCTTCCCAGCTTACTCTCTCTCTTCACTCTTGTCTCTCTCCCCCCCCCTCTCTCTCGAATTCTTCTTTTCTCTCTCTCTCTCTCTCTCACATGCGAGATCAAAATCTAAGTTAATTTTCAACGATTTTACCATAAATATTAAGCATTTATAATCCTCTATCCTACATCAATTTCATCTAAGTTCTTGAGTAAGTTTTTACAAAACCCTCTCTTAGAGTATATTCGAGAAAAATACAATTTCTTGATGTATGTTCATAAGGGTGTATAGTAGATTAGTATTACAAGATTTAAAGGTCCAAAATTTGAAGAAAGACCCTTGCATGAGCACCCTCGAATTCGACCACCCCGGCCATGACCAAAAGGGACCGGTGGATTTGTTTAAACTTGATCTTCCATTTGCTTTAGTGTAAAGAAGATGAATTGTAAAATGCATGTTACTTGTTTAGTGCTTGATTGGATTTTTGGTTTTTAAATCAAAGTTTATGATTATAAGTTTGAATAGAATGATTATTGGAAGTTGATTATATGATTAATTGACTAAATATTGATGCATGTCACTAAAATCTTTATGCATGTTATTAAAAATGGATGCATGTTGATTTTCTAAGTTTCATTCGGTTTCCAACATGTTTTGGTTCGAATTTTTGATAAAAAAATGTAAGGTAATTATTTCTAAAGGTAATTAATGTTTAGAAGTCTTGTATTGATTGATTGATGATTGTGTAGAAGCTAAGAAACTTTTTAAATGTCAGAATTGTGATTTTTGTTCGAATTAAGAGCCTTTATGGTTCAAATTTTTATAAAAAATGATAAAAAGAATGGTTTTAAGGATAGTTAGGATTACACATGCTATGGATCATGCATGTTAGCTTGTATAGTTTTAAGAAGTCGAATTGCACGATTAAGTGTTTTAAGTGATTTTGTGATATTTGAGATGAATATGCTAATTTTGATTTGCATGCAAAGTGATATTTGTTTAATGTGAGTTGATCACAAGGATTGGTATTCGGTTTTAAAAAGAAATAAGAATTCAATTCCGTATTGTAGTTTTGATTGGAGTTGTTAATCGTATAAAGTTTAGTGCACGATACGTGTTAAGGGTTAAGTGCTAAAAAGAAATTAGGTGTACTTGATTAATTATTTTGATTGATTGTTGTGATAAGGGTAAGCGTAGTTGCGAATACGTCATGCCCTATTATCGAGAACAATATATATATATATATAGGGGTGGATTCATTGGGTAACTCTATCTATTGAGTAACTAGGTAACTCTAACTCTAACATCACGTCGTTACATTGATTCAGTTTATTTATCTGCACGTTCTTTTACTTTTTTTTGTTTTTCTTTAATATTTTGTACCGTGCACAATATTTTTTTATCAATTTTTGTTTTGTGCACAACAAGTCTTTTATTAGTATTCCCTTCTTTTTATTAACACTGTGTAATTTTTTATGTATTTTTAATTTTTTTATCGTAGTAACCCGCAATCGTATTTTGTAATTACTTTTATGTGCTTTTATTTATTGTGAATTGTGGTGTTATGTAATTTCAACTAATGTTCTGCATTGTGTTCTATAATTCTTATATATTTTATGCTTTTATTTTCTTAATGCTATATATTTTTTACTTAATGTCTATTTTTCTTGTTTTCATTTTTAGTAACTTTTATGTGTTCTATAACAATTTTTATAGAACACATCTAATTATCCATGAGTTCTTTAATATTTTTCATGTTCTCAATCATTTTTTATAATTTTCATGTATTCTGTAAACTAAAATCATGTGTTCTGTAATTATTTTTACTGAAACTTGGGTTATTATTTTTTTACCGTGTTTTATTAATTTTTAATTTCATGTTTTGTGTTTTTTAACCTTTGTTTATAACATAACCTTTAGTCATACCTTTTTACATTCTTTTTATAACGTAACTTTGGTTAATGATTTAAAAATGTATTCTTTTCATATAAAAAATTTAATTGGTCGTGAAAGTTTTACATGTTAGTAAACTTTTAGTATTTTGTAAACTTTAATGTTTTCTATTGTTTTTGTTAATGTTATGTTCTGTAAATTTTATGTACACAGGATGTTAGTTTTTTGTATTTTTTATTTATGTCAGGTTTATTTATATGTAATATAATTTTGTGTTGTTTTCTTAATTTTATTTTCATATCCAGTATTTCTTTTTCCTTAGATTGACTAGCCTAAAATTTATATTATATTTATAAATATGAAAAATTAGAATCTCAATGTAAAAAAATCATAAAACATGTAGAATATTATATTTACAAATGATTTATAAAATTACATAGTATTTAAATTCAACTAGAAAAAATAAGAAAAACAAAAAAAATTAAAAATTGGAAACGTTGTTCACACTGTGCAACACTGTTAGTCTGTTTTTTTAACAGCAGATGCAATATTTGATGTTAGGTACATGTCAAGATCTAAACCCCTAACTAACATAAATATAATGGCTAATATTTAGTTACTCTACAAAATAGTTACCAGTTGATCACTTCTCTCTTTCTCTATATATATGTGTGTGTGTGTTGATATATATATAAGTATAAGGAATATAGATATAAAGCTGTAATGAGATTTGGATATAAATGAATGTGTCCGATTATGTGTATACGTCATTACGTGTTTGTAAGTAAATGATTGAACAAGGGTATAAAGGATATAAGGTTGATATTTGATATCTGTTAAGTATGATATAAGTTATTATAGGGAATAAGATATATTGATTGGGGTAGAAAGATAGACGTTCTGAGAAACGTCAAGTTTTGATGATGTTCTAATTATGGATAATTTTGTGATTGTGGATTCGGAAAGCAGAGGCATTCGTTCTAGGAAAGGGAAAGAGACTCTAGGTGGCAGTAGCTCAATATTCAGTTAAACAGGAAAGCTTGTGAGGCAAGTAACTTTAATTTCTCTTTAAAAGTGAATCGATCACAGAGAGTCGATATGTTATGCATTAATAAAATAAGATGATCTTATTGGTACTTTTGTTGAACTTGAATTGATAACCCTTGTTATTGACCTATTTCATTTCAAATACCCTACCCTACTTTCATTATATCTTGTGATCTATAAAGACCTTTGATCCTTATTGCTTTGATAAGCCTGGTTATTAATACCATGTTATCCAGATCCTTATATTGATTATTACTTGGTTAAGCCTTGTTTTTTTATACCTTGTTTTTCCAGATCCTTATTGTTAATGCTTTGTTTACCCATATCCTTATAACAGTAAACCCGGCGCTTTTTATTGTATTGTTTCCTGAGAACCATCTTGTGGATGACTTTGATAATACCTATGCTTAGTGATTAATCATTTCCTCAACTTACGTTTCCTTAGCTTTAATTGTGTATTCTCATTTGAATTCTTGAATTGAACCTAACAATGATTTTCGGCTTGAAAGAGTCCGAATGATTTCAATTGATGGTAATGTTAAAAATAATTTAGTTATCACTTCTGTGTTCTCCAATATAAAGGTTTTTCTAATAAATTCCTAAAGATTGGATAGAGATGTAAGAGGCTAGTAGGACTAGTTCAATCACATAAGAGGCTAGCGGCGATAGTCCAATATATAGGCTGAAATAATTGCCTTAGGTACCTTAATGACCAGATGAAGGTTAGTACGGGCTGATCACCCGTATTGTAATTAAAAGATGGATAAATCCAATCCAACAAGGGTTCTAAATTGTTTAAAATGATGAAAAGGGATTTATTGTGCATAAAATACTATCTTTTGAATTGTGATTTGTATTTCACTATAATGATTTGAAACTGTTGTTTATTGATTAAACCATCTTGGAATTGTTGAATCTATTGAGAACCCTATTGATTGATCTTGAAACTGAATAAACATCACTTAAACCTCCAATCTCATTGAATCCTTATCCTGAAATCCTTTCCTAGAAATATTATAACCCTGCCACCTAGTTTATTGAGATTGTGAATGTCATTATTGTTCTGATATTAGAATTGTCTAATGGTTACTTTCTGAGTCTTATAGCTCATTTATTTGCGTGATCTTACAATGGCAGTAAGCAAGAGGATGGTCAGACTTAGGCACACCACTCGCAAGAGCGTTCCTAGCAGTCCCTATCGTGTTATAGGATTATAGATGCCAGAGCAGGTAGATGTTGTGTGAGCAAGCGATAATAAGTTGGTGGGAAGTGTATTAGCTGAATCAGATACTTTGGGTTATCAGTTAATTCCAAGTTGGAATCAGATAGTTTGGTTTAAATTATATTTTTGGGTTGTAATAATATTACTCTGATTGGTAGTTGTAAACTTGTCGCATACTTTATCGTGTTAGATCCTTTTAGTTTCGAAGTATTATATTTTGTTTCTGCTATTATTATATAGTAAAGTTGTATTGTGGGTCCTCTTTCCTAACCCCGAGTGTGAGGGCGTCACAACATTTATAAATTAGGCTCGAAATAGACTTAATTAAACTCAAATTACAATTAATCCCAAATTAGAATTATATTACCCAAATTAATTGACCATTACTTGAATAAGGCCTCGTTTGGCCATGTAAAAGGGTTAATTAACTCGCATTTAGCTCGATTCCATGAATTATGTCAAACTAGCTTTATAATCCGTGCGATATACGGATACTCATTAATATTTTATAAATTTTATAGTTTTAATATTTATATTATTAAAATTATAATAAAATTATATTTTCAGTTAAGATTATATAGTGTATGAAGGATGAGATTTGAAATATTAACTTTATTAGTATGTTTATAAATGATAATATAAAAGTTTGTTGTTAGCAAATTTTGAAACTGGGAATTTGAGTCGTGTATAAATAATAATATAAATTTTTGCTGCTAGCGGGATTTGAACCTGAAAACTTGAGTTGTGTACAAATAATACTAGCATAATAGCCCTTGCGAGGCACGGACCATTTCTAGCATAATGTGAGCAATACCTCTGTTTTCTATGGTCGCCATAATACCTAGTGAGGTATGATTAGTTTGCTTCAGCAGTTTGTTTCAGGATATAAAATTTGTTACTTTTTCATGTTTAAAAAAATTTAGGCTACCGGCTTGCATTGCAAATTATGTTGAGATGCATCACTAATGCAAGAAATCTTTAGACTTTAAAAATTGTGAATTTGAACTCATTAGAGTTTGTTATTAAACGTCTCTTCAACTGTGTCTCCTCTCAGAAAGTCGAGTGGGAAACTGCATCTCTAACCGGAGCAGAAAGGCGTCTTCTGGCCAACGCTCTTCTAGACTTCTCCAACGAGCGATTTGCTCTTCTGTCTGAGAGTTGTATACCAATTTACAACTTTCCAACTGTCTACAGGTACCTCATTGGATCCGAACAGAGTTTTGTGTAGTCATTCGATGATCCCTCCCGCTATGGGCGTGGGCGTTACAGCTCCAAAATGCAGCCTGGTATTCAGCTTGAGGACTGGCGGAAAGGGTCTCAATGGTTTGAAATTAACCATGATCTTGCTACAAAAGTTGTGTCGGATACAAAGTACTATGCACTGTTCGAGAAGTATTGTCTGCCTGCTTGGTATCCAGATGAACATTACCTGCCAACTTATGTTCACATGTTTTACGAAACTTGTAATTCGAATCGATCAGTGACATATATTGATTGGACATTAGGAGGACCACACCCTGCAACATTTACAGCAGAAAATATTACGGAAACTTTCATGCAATATATAAGGAATAGTGGGTTACTCTGTGAATATAATGGGGATTGGACTCCTCTTTGTCATCTTTTTGCTAGAAAATTTGCTCCTAGTGCACTGAACCCCTTACTTAACCTCACCTCAACTGTGTTGGGATTTCAAGAATTCTGATTCTTTTTAAATCGTATGAATATATATAAAGTTCTTCAGGCAAACCTTTTTCACTTGATATGTTCACTGCGATTACTGTCACATAATATCTAATCTGGAAAATATACGGGAAGTTTAGTTCATGGTTAACGAGCCCGGTGAACAATAATCTAAACCTAATCCCATGCCTTAGTATTTGGTTTAGTATGTGTCAGTAATTTTGATTTATGCAATGGAACCTCATTCCCTCAAGAAGGGAAAATCATAGCCTCACCGCCCCTTAAGATTGTATATCATTCTCATCTTCATTTACCCCAATTCCATTCCCGATTCCGATTCCACACCACAATCCCGAGTCCTCACAACCAGCCGAACACTTGTAATGCTTCCAGATAAAAGGACTGGCAGTAAGTTGGTGGAACTCACAATTAAGAAGTCTTAGATCAATAAAAATCTTAATGTTTTTCTTTTAAATATATTCATCTAAGAACTTGTGTTTAAAACTATTTCATAACCTTTCTTGGACCAGTGATCTACCCTTTATTTCAAATAGAGCAATCAGTATGAGGCAAGAGGAATAAATTGTCAATAAATTTTTCGGATAAACAAGACTAGTTAAAAAGAGTTGATCTAAAAAAAAGTTGTCTTGGCGTTTGAAACTAAAAAACGCGCAAACAGAATAAGCATCATTTGGACTGAATTAGTATAATTTGATGTCTTAAAAATATAGATAGAATTAATCGCAAGTATAAAATATAAATAAGTGCAAAACTGGAATAAATTATAAATAATCAAATCAAAGAGTATTTAAAGTTCTGAAATCAGTTAAGATCCATATAGGACCGCAATATAGGACGCTCTCACACAACACCGATTATCAACTTCGTATTTGTTGACCCAAATTTCTAGTGAGATCAATATAGGACCCCAAATTTATATTGAGTTAAATTAGAGCGTTTAACCTGATGGATCAACAGAAATTTTAATATTGAATAAAATCACTGAATAGCACAAAAATATTTAAAAGTTCAAAATTTAAAATCACATAAATGTTTACAATTCACCATTAGAAATATGAATGTCAAATGAAGTTTTCATTTGTAAAACAAATATCTAAAATATGATAATAATTTTTCTATAGTTCCATCAAATCAACCTCTTCCGATCTTCCGCAAAGAACATTAAATTATTACTATTGCTTACCTCATAACTTCAAAATTGAGTAATTGAAGATATAGACTCTCCATCTATATCTCCTTTAACCAACTTTGTTTTACAGTACTTAAATTAGTCCATGATAAAATTGTACATATACCCCTCACTTCTTCTGAGAAAGTAATTTTAATGCATCAGGTAATGTTATCGCAGTTTCTTTGCTTTCACCTTCATTCCATACCTTTATGTACTGTGAAGAGGTAGAAGAAATGTCGTGCACGCCCTTTAGGCTTCTGAGCGAGTAAGGACCTTTTTCTACCCCTCCTGAAAGTAAAATATTCCACTTGGGATCCTCTTCATATATTGTGGCAGGTTGAGGTGTTGCAGCTAAAATACATGTCTCGCGTAGATCTTTCATAAGTGCCTCCAATTGTTTGTCAGATATTTGACCATTATTTCCCTTAACCATAAGTGCCTCCAATTGTTTGTCAAATATTTGACCATTATTTCCCTCATTACCTGAGGATAATCAATAGAAAAACATCAAATTATGCGTGATGCAGTAATAGATCTCATCTGCCATAGGTAGGAAATAAAGATGAACCATACACATCATATTAAAATGAACCAAAATCACAAACATAGGTATCAGGTAGAGGCTTGAACAAATTTAACCAAATGATACACATTATGTTTTGTCATCTATTGCATAATTTGTCTTACTTTTATTTTCTGGAAAAACTAAAAATTATTGGACATGGATTTAAGAGGTTGCATTGCGCAGCAAATCAAAAAATATAGAAATTTAGTGCTTCATGCGAAAATTGATGACAGCATAAAAATAAATCAACACATTTATCGGGAGCTATTTACTACAAATGTACCAGACATGAACAACGGATAACAGTATTTGTAAAGGATTTGTAATAAACTGTAAGAGAAAATCACGGTCAACTAAATGCCGTATATATAGACATATATTTTAACAAAAGGAAACATGTTTACATACCTATAGATGAAATATATTTCATACAAGGAAATTCAGTAAAGTATATAGTAAAGTATATTACAATATTAAGAACATCTTTTATTTGTTACGTAAAACGATGTAATAACTTTGGTTTGGTGCGGTTTTGCCACAATTCTGGTTTTTTCTCATCCCTATCATCAATATAGTGTCACAATTTTTATATTGTAGTTATGAGAATGTTTTCCTAGATACTGATCAAGACTACAACGTACAATGAACAATTTCCAGGATGTGTTATAAAAAGGTAGCTTTTACTTCGTAATATGGCATAGGGTTACGCTCATTGTATATTTTCTTTTGAGTTCTAGTTTTTTTGTTGACATCCATTATGAATTTTAGTCTTCTAATACATGCAAAACTTCTGGGAGATAACATAATTGTATGGATATATAATTTCTTGAAACCACAATGTAAAATACTATCCTATACTAACCTTCAGTAACGTCTGTGGTAGAAATCTTTGTGTTTTCTTTATCAATGGCGTCATGAATCGTGATTGCAGAATTTTTGCTAGCTCCCTTCCGGACCATTAAGTACTGCGAGTAAAACGGAAGAACTTCTGTCACGCACTTGAGGTCGTCAATCTGGTAAGGACCGCTCACTGCCCCTGCTGGAGTTATGATGTTCCATTTGAGGTCCTGATGATCCACTGGAATGCTTGGTCGACTGTTATCTTTGACATCATTGCTAACTGAGAGTAAACAAGTTAAGAATACGAAATTATGAGTAAAATTCTAAATGCTGATCACCTGTCTTAATATGGTCCAGACAACCTATCAGACCTGCATTATTTTGTCCTCTGCGGCAGAATACATAATAAACAATTTTCTAGAATGAACAAATCTACTGGATATGGAGTTAAGGCCCGCACTGATTGAAAATAAAATAACATAAATAAATTTACACACAACACTAAATTACATAGTATAAATAAATTAGCGCATTGCGCCAGAGCTAGAGCTATAGCTAAAAATGTATTAGACATTGCGAATATTAAATCGAAAAGGACTTGTAGAGTAAATAAGAAAATCACGACATATACTTCGTCAGGAAAATATTTTTTAAAGTAGAATGTCCAATAAAATTTACTATAACACAATAACGTACAAGTTTCTTTGAAAGAAATGTTGTGAGTAAGAGTTTTAAGGTTGTACTTGACATATAATTTTCCTAGATAGTTGATATTTTCTAATTTGCTAAATTGGCTCATCGAATAATGAGCTCTGTTATACAAGTATTATGTATGATCTCCTACATGTGTAATACATGTAAAAGAGATTATTTGGAGACAAATAATAAATATTGAGACAAACACTATCATAGTTTTGAAAGGGAAAAAATTAAGTTACCAGAAAGTAATGGTGAGATCTGAAAAAGAGATTCGAAAATTGACAGGGAGATATGATCATTGTAATATTTTTATGTAAATTGCCAATTTTTTTATATATACGTTACAATATATTAGTCTTTTATCAAATGTGCGCAAAACTACGGGAGACTAGCCAATGGTGTAGCTTCTTCAATTATTGATACTAAGACTGCAAGAAATTTAAGAACTAAAAGAAACAAACGAATTTTAATGTCATAAATAATGAAATAGTGTCTTATACTGGCCACCTGTAATTTGTGAAGTAAAGCCCTCAAATTTTTCTTGTTCGACTATATGATCATCCAGTGGACTGATTGCAACAGTTTCAGTCATCTCAGAAGATTTGCTCAGATCCAGTTCTACTTGATCTTCTGCACACATGACAGGTATTTGTCAAATGATGCTTGCCATAATGGGCAGCACACATGCATAGACGGAACATAAGACTTTGAATTATGAGCGAAAATGACCACTCCACAGAAAAAGTCTCATCTGCAGTCTATAATAATTAAAAATTCAGAGAATACATGTAATATCATAGGGAACCAATGACACATATAGGTAAAATTCATTTAAATAACTGATAATACTGAGAACTTGTATTCGTATAGATTGTCAAAATATAAGACTTATATTCTTTTTTTCTCTGCACATATAAAATCATGGTTTCATTTTCTGGATTGGACATATATATATTGGGGACTTGGAGTGAACGTCACAAGCATTGCGTATATTAGCACGACATATTGCGCATAGTGCAAAATCACTGAATATATCTTAATTAGCACATTCTACCATTACATGGAATATCATAGGCAGTCAACGACAAATGTAGGCATCCTGCATTTACATAATTATTAATACTTGTCACTTGTATTGATGTGGTCAGGAAAAAACGTCTGACTTAAAAAAAATTCCTTTTCCATAGGATATAACATAACATGGTTTCATTTAAACATATTTACATAGAGGTAAATGTGTGCATTGACTAAGAATAGCAGAACATAAATAAATTTTCAGACAGCGCGAAAAATGTATTGCATTGCACCAGAGCTATTTGCTATCAAATTATTACACATTATAAAGTGAACACTAGAAATGGATACTAAATAACACATTTAAGGAAATTAAATCAGGAGGGATAAATAATCACACCATTCCTAATAAGCCTTATGATACATGATGTTATCAACAATTTTACTTTATTTTAATAGAAAATGTGCTTATATATTGTATAATATTACAATATCAAGTACAGGTTCCTATCTTGGTATATATACAGGACGATGCATATTACATCTGGACTATAATAACACTGACATGTTTAGAGAAGCAACATTGTGACTGAGAGTTTTGAGGTTTTGGCTATCAATAAGTTTTCCCACGTAAAATCTGGGTTGTAATATTGACTCATTGAGCTGTGAACTATATAAACTGTGCAAGTACTGTATAATGTAGCGTCTCTTCTGTGTGTAAAAGAGATATTATGGAGAAAACGTGACGTTAGAGTGATAGAATAATACTATGTCAGCTGCGCTTAACGTTTGTTTGGTCATGTTTGTAGGAGGAAGTACTAGAGGGCGTAGTGATCTGTAGAGGGCTAGATTTAAGAAGGTATTACCTCAAATAGGATTTTTTAGAGACTTTGAACTAAACTAGGTGATCTTTGGTAAGTTTAACAAATCCCATATCATGGGGTGCAAGACGTGGGTTGTACAGGGTTTGAAGTTCTCAATAGAGTGTGATGATCATCTTATTTGCTTACTATGCCCCTTTCCTTCTATATTGCATGCTAGAAACTTTAAAATTTTACACATGTGCTATTACCGCTTTATGTTTAATATATTCTTGTTCCTTGATTAGAATCACGAGACCAGTTATTCTTTTCTTTATACATTTTTTCTCATAGTGGATTATTTTATCTGGGAGTCCTTTTAGAAACTTTTCATTTTTTGGGATTGGAGTAAGGTCTGTGTACATCCCACCATCTCCAGACTCGGGATATACTGGGTATGTTTGGTTGGTTCTAGTCTTCTAATTTATGCATGACTGGCGGGAGAATACACAATAGTATACCTTTGTCATCCATTGATACTAAGACTGAAAGAATTGTAAAAAATAGAAGAAACAACGAAATACTAATGACATTAATATTTAACTAATTTCATATACTAGCCTTCTGTAACTTCTTTTGCTGTGGAACCCTCAGCTTTTTCATGTCCGATTGCTTCATCATTCCCTGGACCGATTATAATACTTTGAGTCCTCTCTAGAGATGCGCTTGGATTGTGTATTACTTGATCTCCTACACATACGACATACATGACAAGTATTTGTCAAATGATGTTTGTCATAATAAGCAGAACACATGCGTAGTTGGCACATAAACATCAAACAATAAGTGGAAAAGGCCAATTGAAATAATATATCTCAACTGCACTATGTAATAATCAATGATTTAAAGAACATAAATATAATATAATAATATCAAGTACAGTTTTCCTTTTTGGTAATTGGTTTGTAACTGTTGAATTGGCACATTAAGTATTGAACTCTGCAATACTCTTTAAGTATATGTATGTTATGCTCTATCTGTAATGTGTGTAAACAGACAAAATTGAAGAAGATATGATTTTAAGACGATGGATATACAGTAATACTATGTCAACTAGGTTCAAATAGAGCTAGTTATATGGATTTGTTTAGACATGCACAAATCATAGCATTAGAGCAACTCCAACAAGGGGTGCCAACTTCCACGTGGCATGACATGGCACAACACCCTTGTTGGCTCTCTATTAAAGTTGATGGGGTGCCAAAAGTCGGCATCCCTTGAGCAAGGTGCCAACTTATTTATCATTATATGGATAACAATTTAAAAATACAATATATTAGTATAACTAAATAATATAAATTTTTTAAAGGGGTGCCAATAATTGGGGCATTTTTTAGGAGAAGGGTCGAAAATTATGTGCATAGAAAAGGTAAAAATTATAATTTACGATGATTTGTCAAAGTCCAACCTTTGGAGATGATTTTAAGTAACTAAATATTAATGGTTAGATCTTAAAAAGAATCGGGTAGGTTAACATGGAGATACGATGATTGTGTTATTAATATTTGTTGAGCAATTCAGCAAATATTAATAGATGTTCAGTATAACTTTTCATGCATCTCAATTTAAAATGAGATGTTTGATATTAGGTTAAATGCACAACTCAGGGTCCTATGGACTATCACAGGGTCTGAACCTCTGACCTCCTGTTTGAAGTATTGCCTCGGCTTCTTCCTCCATTGGTGGCCTATTATCTTCCGCTAATTTACCTGAGAATAACAAGATCGAATCAAATCCTTGGAAATTCGTAAAAATGACCCCTATATAAATAATTTAGAAAAGTATCATCTACTAACCAACCACAAAGCCGGGACTAGCTTGACAGGGGTCAGTTTAAAATTTTTTGAAATTCACATTATTTAGGTATAAATAGAACTTGTCAAAGTTTAGGTTTTAAAATGGCTAAATGCAGCAGTAGCCTATTAAATTAAGGATGCTTAAATATATTCCAATAGGTGTGTCAAAATCAATAACCTTTCCATATTGGAACATGCAAAGTTAAGATCAGTATTTATACTGTTACTATTACTCAATGTATATGTTGTACCTGATCTACTTCCGCCAGTAACTGGAGCTTTCAAACAGTTCCTAGAAAGACGTTCAAGTTCCCCTTCAGCAGCAGCGACCACATGGGGAACAGTATTCAGTAACTTTGCCTGCTCATCAGATTTCAGGAGAAGGTCTCTTTTTTTTTCAAATTCAATCATTGTACAGAGGTCAATGGGTGAAGGTGAACAATTGAGGTAATAATTGTAGTATAAATAGCATATATAAGGAATTATTCTAATAATAAAGGATATTGTCCTCTCCACCCTTTTTCACAAGCTAGATCAAAACGATTTTTAAGCCTCTGCAGCTCTGTAGCAATCCACTTGAAGTAAAAACAAAACATGTACCAAATGATTGAGTTAAGCTAATAAAGGGAAACTATTGAGCGCAACAATTTATTAAATAGAAGATTCAGAAAGAAGTAAGAGGAATTGAGAAAGGTTAAACATACTGATCAACTTTATGTAAGATATTAAGCATAAATAAAAATGGTCCACTAAGCACAATCAATATTAAACACATGCTTACATGTTTCGTTATATCCTCGTGCAAAATTATCGCCTTCTGTTCAAGCTCATCCTGTCAAATATAAATACATGCTCAATGTTGGACAACTAAAAGATGCTTATAAAGGATAATCACAGTCATGGTTATAAGGGATGCTACAAAGTCGATAGCCTATGATGTTTTTTTTTTGCTAGATAAAATAGTCGATGATGTCAAACTCAATGAGATGATACAGAATAAATAACAAATCATAACATAACACTACTACTAAGGACAGTACTTACTACAGTAGGCTGTTTTAAAAGGCCACATTGTATGCGTATCTTCAAATCTTTGCACTCTTCCTGTAAATAAATAGAAGCAACAAAGTTCCAAATTCCTCACAGTCAAATATAAGCTTGAAAATTTACAAAACAAATATAATTTTAAACATTGAAAAAAAAGGTAAGCATGAATCAAGAATTTTTTAGCAAGACATAATATCTTAGACAAAACTTACTAAAACCAATATAATTACCTGGGTTATGTTACAGTTTTCGAGCAAATTGATACTAATTTTATTCTCCATGCCTGAAATATGCAGTAATACCTCGGGATCATTTTCACCATTGTAAGTCCATATTGTGCCTGAAAATCCATGAAGGAATAAACTGAACTGCTTTTGTTTATAGTAACTAATATCATGTTAAGGTCCAGCAATCATAAGAGACAAACTACATGTATACAAGTCAATTATTTTAAAATCTGCAATTTCATTAAATAATTCAACAATATTAGAGTTAAATTTATACTATAAGGATGGTATGCATGTGACCCGGCCTATAGTCTTTAAGAAGCTAACTTTGTACCATTATAAAATAATATGGAACCCAGTTCGAACTTCGAACGACATATGCATCGACCAACACAGCAACACTAACCTGTGACTTGCAAGAGCTTAAAAATGTTCTGGTCAAAACGGTCATTCCTAGCTGCTCTGATTTTAACGAAACTTCCGATTAACTTGTCATCAAACAAGGTCCTGGGTCCCTTTAGAAGTTTCCTAACTAATCCCCTCTTTAGGTAGACCAGAGTCATGTTCTCAGGTTCTATTGACGCGTACTGGAGTGGAGGAATCCTGCGAGCTTTCAAGTTTTTCTTTGGGAATTTGTCATATATATCTGACTTCACACCATCATTCTCATCTGAGTCGCAACAAGACATATAGAATTCGCCTTTCTTCATTCTATCTTCCGCAGAGCGGAGATATTTCAGAGTCAAGGATTCTCTCTCCCTGATAATTTTCCAAGCTAAACCAAAGTGCTCCATAAATTTCTGCATGCAAACAGTAAGACAAGTAATAAAGAAAATTCATAGCCATTATAGTACAAAACATAGAATAACCACCTGCATCAATCATCTCACCTCCAACTTGATCTTAATCCTCCCCAACCCCACCTCACCCCAGCGATAAAGAACATGACGCTAAGAACAATTAGGTGATCATATTTATTATCTACAATTATTCCATGGTAAAAAAATTTACTGTCCCATAAACCAAGCAAGAACCATGGACAAGTAGAAATACCTAACAGACAGTCGTGATATTCAATTTTAAGTTGAAGAAAATACTATAAATAAGAGATAATAAGGTAACTTTGAAGCACATGCGAGAAATGAAACTTCCAAGACGGTCAATTTCTTCTTCATTTTTACATATATTTTATATATGTTTCCTACTTCTGAAGATGACACAGCAAATATTTTCTTCAAATAACTTTCTGATTGAAATACTTCAAATTTAATAGTATTCACAAACGATAAAATTTTAGAGGTAAAAGGAATTGGAAAATATTACTATAATTTCGTGTATCTACTTATTATCTGTAAAGTAAGCGTACCCTGTCATAATCACCATCCTTTTTTTCTTCAACTAGTAGCCCATACTTCAAACAGACATGACATAAACCCTTGTTTCCTCTAATCTGAACAAATTCAACTTGCCCAATGCAGTGCCTGCAAAGAGCCTTTGGACAGCCCACGCAAATAAAATCATGGCCTTTGTGGCATATGAAGCAAGAATGAGCATCTGAAGCAGTAGCATAAGTTTTATATGTTAGTAAATTATTTGCTGACAGAACAATGAACATTCGAGCTCCAAACAAAAATACATCGTTATGATATTCCACTGAATTAAATTACAAATTTGTTCTTAAAACAAAAACATTAAAAAGGCTAAAACAACAATTTAATAAAATATATGTGAACACAAAGATCAACTCTCCTCGGTGACCCATATGGCATGTATTGAGCACATTCAAATGAGGCAAAGGAAGACTGCAAACAAAAAACTAAATATTTAACTACATACCACAAGTCCAGGAATTTCCGGTGTTGACGACTGAATCATCCTTGCCTATACATTTAGGGTGGCACGCTTTTATGCAATCTCTGAAACATTTGGGAACAACATTACTTAGAGAATGGCTCTACTCAGGAATGAAAGAGATAAAATGTGCACTAAAACTAAAATTATTACATGGTAAATATCTAGGGAAATTAATGACACAAAATACAGGAACTAATAACATAAAATGAACTTTCATATAGTCATCATGGTTCATGGAAATAGTCTATATATGTACTGAAAAATCAAGTTGGTTTCCGATGATTTAACTCTGACTGGCAATTTAAACAAGTTGCATGTCCTATTTCTGAAGAAAAATGTTTCTTTTATGTTAAGCTTTACCCAGAAAAAATTTATTAATTGTCAACATGTAAACCAATGTAATTACCTATATATTTTCAAAATAATTGTATGAATGTTGAGAATGTACTTGAAACAATTAGTTTTAAAAAAAAATTGATAAAATCTGTGTAGAATAATAACAAAAAGAAAAAGAAAGGGAAAAAGATTATGTAAATTAAAAACAAAAAACCAAAACCAATTTCTGAAAAATAGTAGATGACAGATTTGTTTACCATTTTAGGTATTCCACACACACACACACACATATATATATATACATCAACACGCGACTCAGTTCGACTACTGAATAACGAATACTCAAATTTATTGGTGTAAACTCGAATTGAGTAGTCTGCCAAAACATATTGGAAATGTTATAATGTTATACAATAATATAAGTTCTCCGCCTTATAAAATTATATTTAATGGTTAAATAATTGTTTATTGTACACGAATTTCATCATAGAAAATAACTCAATTCCCTTATTTTTAACCAAAAAATTCCTAAATTCACTGAATCATACTTCGTCTTCAAATTTTGGTCTTCATCAGATTCCGGTCGAATTTATTATCCCCTATTCAACAATACATTTTTAGATCGATCATCACTAATCCACATATCCTTTTGTCAGTTTGCATCGCCATTCTCTTGACTCAACTTCCTTTTTCTCACTCTTCTTTCACTATAAAATTGTTATTTTCAAAATGCACCACTCTGTCTTCTTTACTATTATCGCCATTCAAATTTCCGACCTATGTTTCGATTTTTCTCATATATGAATGTTTGGTGATTTCGTTCGAAGTTCGATGATTTTTCCTGATTGTTTTAATACAGTTGGTGATTCAATTCAGTGATTTTTTGGTCGATTGTAGTAATTGTATTTACATATAATAATTTAAGTATAATGTTGGATGATTTTAGGTGATGATCGAAGATAATGGACAGATGTGCTTGTTGTGTGGTGGTTATGAAGGTTTTCTTCTAGTGATTTATATGTTTAACTGCAGTGATTATTTTTTGACGGTGGTAACTTTTTTGATTTTAGTGCTCGGAGGGTGGTCGGACGTACATAGTTGCAGTGTGGTGGTAGGAGTAGTTCAACCTATTGGGTTTCAACCCAATGTGATTGGTTGGGCTTAGTGATTTAAGATATAATTGGATGGGCAATAATTGTATGGGTATATAATTATTATCATAGGTGGATTGTGAAACAATTGTATGGGTAGGCAATTATTATCATAATTGGATTGTGTAATAATTGTATGAGTAGACTATTATTATAATCATATTAGGTATGTCTTGTTGGCAAGGTTTCATAATGGCTATATATACATAGTCATATTGTGTTTGATTGATAAGAGGAGTGTCTAAGATATAGACTTAAGTACTGGTGAGCGGATGTGAAGTATTAGGCTTATACATCCTAGATCGATTGTTATTATTTGATTGTATGCTTGAGCATTATTTGGCTTCGGACACCATTAAGGTATCATGTAACTATTGCACTATTGATAATTGTTTGGATTAATAATACAAGTTGGGACGCGGGTTTTATGTGTCATAACTCATAAATGTCTTATACTCTGCATTGATAGATCGAATCTCGAAAAATTGTGTGTTTTCCTCCTAATGAGTGGTATCAGAATCGAGGTTCCTGGTGAATTGAGTTGGATGAAAGTTTGAGGTTCATTTGGCATGGCAAATTACGATGATGGATTTAATGACAAGAAGCATACTAACGAGGGAATAGACAAAGTTAAGTGCTGCATGACGGTCGACTTGCAACCTGGATCAAATCGTTTAGACTCGACACGAGATGAAAGAGATGATCGGAATTTTTTTAGTGGCTTGATCAATCAGGAGAATATTTTGGCTAATGTTGTTGTTCTTCTTCAAGAGGCCAAAGAATTGTGAAAGCAACGATTGGGTGACTCAATGATGAAAGGAGAATTCATGATTGATACATGCGATTTTGTGGATGGATATGTCGCTATTATGAAGAACGATAGTTTGGTGGTCACTATACGGGTTTTAGTGATTCTCAAAAGTTGGAAGAATGAGATGAATGAATTCTTTTTCAAGGGGAGGCATCGGCGAAGAGACGTTGATATTTTGATGGTTTCCGTTTAATCTACTCTAGAGTATTAGGTTAAAGGGGAGGATTGTTGGGTTTCAACCCAATGTAACTGGTTGGGCTTGGTGATACAAGATATAATTGGATTGGGTAATAATATAATTATTATAACAATTGGATTGTGTAATAATTGTATGGGTAGGAAATTATTATCACAATTGGATTAGGCAATAATTATATGAGTAGACAATTATTATTATAATAGGATTATGTATATTATTTTGGCGAAGTTTTGTGATGGCTATATATAAATAGTCATTGTGTTTGATTGATGAGAGGAGTGTCTAAGATGTAGACTTAAGTATCGCTCGTGAGCGGATGCTTAAGTATTGGGCTTAGACATCCTTGATTGATTCTTATTGTTTGGTTGAGCATTGTTTGGCTTGGGACACTATTGAGGTGTTATGTATCTATTGCATTAATGATAATTGTTTGGATTAATAATACAAGTTGGGACACAGATTTTTCGTGTCATACATGTTTTGTGTGTACTCCGCATTGGTAGATTGAATCTCGTTATGTGTATGTTTCCTCCTAACACAACCATGGTGATTTTTTTGACTTTGGTAATTTTTTATCAACATTGATGATTTTAGGTTATTTTAGGTGGGAAGACAGTAGGGATAGGTGGTAGACAAAGGTGTGGGATGGTGTAGCCGGACGTATAGGCTGGAGGGGTGAGGTGAGGAGGAAGGATGTGGTGATGGTTGGGATGAAGAAGATAGATTTCAAATGAATAGCCTACATTAAAAGTAGATTTAAATTTGTTTAGGGGAGATTAGTTCTCATATATTAGTAAGATTTAATGTTAGAAAGAGAAATTAAAAACCTGATATTTAAAACGAGATTCTAAATATTTTTCTCCTCTTTTTATGAAATAAAATGTATATTAACATTTTGGTTTTCATTATATTTTCTTTTTAACATCAAAATTTGAATCAGTAATTAAATTTTATAAAAAGAATTATGTAAAATTTCCAAATTTTTGATCGAGATTCAAAAAAACTTGTAATATATATGTGATTCGAAAATAGAATTTTAAAATCTATAAAATTCCCAGATTATAAGGTTTTCTCGTGATCTTTTTTTATATTTGAAAAAAAATTGTTTGTGATTGGTTTCTTTTGGAAGAATTATAAATATTTGAAACTACTCAATTTTTCGATTTTATAAATAATTTTTAAAGATTGTTATCTCGGTTCTCCTTTTACAAAAGTTCTCCTTTAAACCTTATCTTATATAAATATTACATTTTATTACTACCTAAGAGCAGTGCAGGGAACAAGGGTCGGGCTTGGGATATTAATCAATCTTATCGCCCAAATCTCAAATTTTTTAATTAATCCTTCTATGTTGCAGCCCCAAACAAAAAATAATTCCTCCCTATTTGAAGTGGTCTATCTCAAAATCATACATCACACACACAGAGAATGATATAAATATATACTATTATATTAAAGTGCGAATATTAAAAGTTTCATCGACATAACATTAAAAGTTTCGTCGATTATCTGGTCATTTCATAGTTTGGTCACTCAATACACAACCGTTAGATAATTCAAATGAAATAACCATATAATATAATCCTAAAAATTATTGTTATGATTAGGCGGTGTGATGTTCAAATCCCAGAAACAACATATTAAAATTATCATTTACAGTATATAAGGATTAAAACAATCGTGCACCGCACGAGTTATAGACCAGTGTGTGTCTATATAAATATATATCATAAAAATAGTTCAAGGAACTTACTCGTGATCACAAAATAGAAGAAGTCCCCCAACATAGCATAAAAAACACCATTCTTCCTTTGTTACACATTTTTGTGTCCTCTTTCTTCCTTTGTGACCTTCCTCTCTATTATTCATCATGATGGCAAAGGTGGTGATGGCTTTGTGGCACCTCTAGCGTGAAAAATGATTTTGGATTTTGATGAATGTAAGGAATGGTGCAAAGATAGGTGGGCAAAGGTTGTATATAAATTTATAAAGTCAAGATTAGGGTTTTGAGATTTTATTTTGTGGGCCGCTTGATTGGGAGAGACATTTCTAGACCATATGAGCCCATGGGCCCAACAAGAAGACCACTCAGAAGCAAAAGAATAATAATTAATAAACTAGAATAATAATAATTATAATAATAATATTAGTAATATATTATAAATAATAATAATAATAATAATAAATAGTATATAGTATAGTAATTATCAATAATAACAAACTATATCATACCCTTTTCTAGACAAAGGATATTATAGTTAAAGGATCATATAATAAAATTTAAACATTAGTATAATTTTTAAATTTGATAACTTGTAGAAAAACTGATGCCAAATTTAGAAAGGGAATTGATAAATAAACTTTAAAAAATACTATCTAAGCTCCATGTGTCTTGCAAATGACATAACTATCCATAGCAACAACAAATTCCAAGAATTTCACTATTAAAAATTATGGGCAAATGTGTACTAAACATGTCTAAAATTTAAAAGTGGAACTTATATAGTAAAAAGTGGAGCTTATTTAACAATTCTCTTTAGAAATTATTACATATAATGGAAAATATTAGGGGGTGTATTCAATTTAGATTATATAGAAAATTTTCAAATTTCAAACTCTTTCAAATCTCAAATTTTGTACATATAATGAAAAATTTTGGATTTTGTTAATTTCGCAGTATATTTTAAACTCTTTCAAATCTCACATAAGTACAAGAGATTCTATTGAATTTAAGCTCTATTCTATGTAGACATTACGCACATGCGTGGACTTACCAATATTATATATCCTTTGTAGAATATTAAATCAGTTACAATATATTAAATCCATGGAATAATAATAATATGTTAAAATCTTAATTGAATATTTTATTCTTTGAATGTTGATATAATCTATTTGATCATAATGATGAATATTAAACTATATACACTATGCTTTTCATGATATTTATTTTCTTTTTTAGTTCTCTAATCCAAGCACTTTTAATTTCTACGAATCCAAGGAATTTCTTTTTTATTTTACTCTACCAGACTTTTAGTTTTTAGATTTTGCTTAGAATTAAAAGAACACTTGGAATTCAAAAAACATATACGAGACGAATGTATAGGGTTCTTTGTGCCTCGCAAATCCATATAAACCCCATGATTTATTTGCATTATTTATTAAATTTTCAATGGTCATATAATATATGCACCATATTATCCAACCATTTCCTAAATTTCTTAACGTTTCCCAAACTATCATTTTTTTAAAACTAATATCATGGTACCAGGATTTTAGTACCACATTTGTTAAACTAATATAGAAAAAGAGTTTGTTAAAAAATATTTTAATTATTAGATTTACAAATATTAATCGAGTTTCAAATTTAAAGAAGTTAAGAAAACTTTGTGAATGTATATTATAATAAATTTTTTAAAAGAAGACCATTGTTATGCACAAACACACACATATATATGTGGGTATATAGATACTTATATTTATATATACGTATATAAATAAAGAACAAAGTTCTATCGAGTCCTTTTTTTTGAAGTCATGGAGTCCAACATCATGACCAACTATTACAATCCAATCTAATGGTTCAAGTTTTATGTATGTTAACAATTTAATATAAATATAATAAGCTAAAGGGTATGAAGTGTGTAGTGGTGTTTTATCATTAATGTTGAACAAGTAGAACATGCGTGACCATAAATATTTTACAAGCTAAGCATGTTTTACAGAATTATATATTTTGCCATGTTATACTTGAAAATGTATGAAATTTGAAAGATTTTCATTAAAATATTGAATTTTATAGGACATGAGTCACAAAATAATACATTTTGAAATATTTACGTAATATTTTACTTGCAAAACATATATAGACTTCAGGTTTCCAAAAATAAGGGACTCCATAGAACTTAGAACTTACCTGTATACATAAATATATATACATGCATATATATATACATATATATATGTATTAAAATAAAAATATATTAGAACCAAGGGTACATGTACCTCGCAAGGTGTTTATAAATAGTGAATACAAAGAAATCAAAAAGTTTTATAAACATAAAAGGTAAAAATATTAACAAACAAAATTTTTTTGTGCTAAATACTTAATAATTCAGTATAAGGTAGTTTTTATTCAAATTTTGTATCTAAGAGATTATTTTATAAAAATAAAAGGTGAAAACTTAAAACATTTTTTTGTGCTAAACGTTGATACAGGAATGAAAACGAGTAGGTCAAAATGTTTATGTACAGTGTTATTTAGAAATGGAGTCCTTGTAGTTAGATTAAGTTACACTACTTTTTTGGTCCAAAGTACACTACTTTTTGTCTTTTTCCATATAGGATATCATTTAGGTCAATACTAATATTTTAAAAGCAATTACCTTTGAATAGAAGGTTTCAGTGTATAATTTTTATGTAGGCTAAAAGTCAATGACCCATCTTCTAATAGGTGTCATTACCCCTAAAGGACTAGGTTTTGCTCAATATGTGCACTCTCTTAAATCCCGATAGGTTGTCAAAAACATCATTTTTAGGCTATCTTATATAATCTATATAAATGGATTTTCTTTTCTACAATCAAGAAATTAGGTTTTCTTTTCATATTGATAGGCCCTGCAAACACTTTATGCTAGCCAAATCATATGTTTAAATAAAAAGTTTTAATATAAGGCTTATTTTCATTTGATTTATGTTGGATTTATCAAATCTCATGTACCAATTTATTGACCGAGTACTCTAAGCATTGGTTGTTGAACAAGGTTGAAGTTGTATATATTTACTTGGCAGGACTAATAACATAACTCAACAGTAGAACATGACTCGTAAATAATTCTACGTTCAAAGGAATCTATCCCAAACGAATATTTGCACACATGAATTTAGATTAACTACATTGAAGAAGCCTTTTATACGCCACAGGATGAAATTCATTAATATGTTCAGGTTTCAATGAAATGAGGATCAGATATTTGAAGTGACTGTTAGGATTCAGTGTGAAGACTAGTGTGAAGACTACTGGAAGATTTCAATGAAACTGACTATATATAACTAATACTTAACAATGGACTTAAAAGAGAAGATACAAAGATCTTGCACGAATGTGTTAGTCTTCTTACCAGACCGTTGCACTAGGCTTCAACAGTTTGCCAACGAAAAAGAAAGAAATTTTGTTAAGTGGGTCCGGATGTACGAGAAGAAAGTTTTGTCTGCAATGTATGGGGAGAGCAGGGAAAGAAGTTGAAAAAAATTCAAGTCAAGAATGTGTTCCACTAAAGTGCACACTCTATATGTGTGCTTTAAAGCTCAAAAATTGGGAAGGTATTGGAATTATGTGTTTCAAAAGAGTACACATACTCTATGGGAACACATAGGTGTTAGGAAGCTCAATAATGGCTAAGCATTAAGAGAATGGGTGCCAGGACCGCTCTACGGGCGCCCATATGGAGAAAATGAATAAACATGGTGAAGTAAAAGAGGTATGAGCACCCATACTATGGAAGACCACCTTGGCGGAGCACATACATGTGAAAGGCACAATATTTGGCTAAGTAATACACGTATATCCGCTTATACATGTGCTTACTTTTCGTGAACACATTGGTTGCAAAGAAAAATGTTTTAAAGTGTTGAACCTCTTACACCACCTAAGAGTGCAAATGCTTCATGAGAGCACTCTACAAGCGCCTGTACTAATACATATACATGCATTGGCATACATATGTGATCATGGAAACATTTTGATGAATTGAAGGGGGCCATGAGTGCTAATCTCCCTTCTCTACTCTGTTTCTATGTGCTCAAATACTCTATACTCTTTATATTCTTGCAGGCGCAGAATAAAAAATCATACTTCTATTATTTTTAAGTTATTATCAAGGCATAAAAGAAGGAGGCGCACATATGTTACTCCACGCACAGCTTGCAAATTTAAAATGAGTAATAGATATTGTGCCACATATCACTACACTTTCTCTCTCCGGAAATCAACCTATATCAACCACAAAAGTAGATCTAAAAAATGGAACGCTCATATCATTATTGAGAGCTATCAATTACACATCTACAAACAAGACTTACAAATATTTTGAGAGCAATATTGAGAAAGCTACTTGAAGAATATTTTATTGACTATTTAAAACCTGAGTTGCTTTCTTGATAGAGATAGAATTAAATACTAGAGAGCATTATTATCTTGTACCAAGTGCGCAACATTTTTTTTTGAAGCAACGATCATTTCAATTGTTGGTGTAAGCAACCCTTGGTAATTTTTGTATTTTGTACTTGTTTCTTTGATCATTTTTGTTACTCCGCTTTAATTTGATATTCGGCATTTCAGTTTCGAAAATTGTGTAGAGTTACATCCCCCCTTTCAACTCGGTTTAGGACCCAACTTAGGCTATCAACAAGGGCTATGAAAAAGTTAAACCCTCTGACGAAATGACTAGTTAAAAAAGTGCTTCGGGGTTAAGATTTATTAACTATTGAAGATGTATTCATACTATTTTATTGCTTCAACTTTTGTGGATTTGACCTTTTTTGTTGTTGTGTTGTCTTTTTATGTAGTGGCACTGCAGAACTTATTTTAGCAGTAATGTTCAACAATTACAATTCGCAAGTCACAAATATTACAAGATGAAAAAATGCTGAGAACACGATATATGCATTCACAAATAGAGTTATAAATGAAATATGCTTCTTTTAGAATATATGTATGAGCCAGCATAATTGACCGAGATGCAAAAAAAACTATGCATGACATAAAATATGAAGTGTAAATTTTAAAATTTACTTCGAGTTTGGCGATCAAATTCTGATGTTCATGACCGTGAATCCAATTAAAAACATAAGTTTTGTGGATCTCCATTTCTTTAGCATGCACGGGGCATTGTGTTCTTTGCGACATCTCATATGATAGAAAAACATGCCACCTTCTCCATTTTGTATTTGCAGATAACTCCAGATTTTATAACAATGCTTATGCATCTCCTGTATTGCATTAGATGTAATAATTCCGGTAACTATTTTTTCCTCCATACTACTATTCATTTGATAGTACCGCTCCTTTGTTTCTTAACCACTGGCTCTTTCTTCCCAGACTAGCAAAAATGTATTTATTTGTGTTACTACTGTTTGAACATTCACCAAATTTGATTCTCTTTGTATTCTGCAGGCTCATGCTTCCGTTTGTAGCACCATTTCCATCTGTTGCCATGTTATATATTATATGTGATGTGTCCTCTTGTAAAATTGACACTTCTATCAACTGGTTTGCACCCACATCCTCCAATTTGCTGCTTTAGGTCTCACCATCACATCTACAATAACATTTTTTTCCTCTTGTTCTTTTGCGGTGGACGCCATTTGTCTTGTTTCTTTCCCTGAATCACTTTGTAATTGTTTTTTAAACTGATTACATTCTGAGAGTATCATATATTTCCTTTTTCCCGTTGTAGGCTGCAGTAATCACCAAGCTCTTCTCGTGGCTCGTTCATATGCTAGCAATTTCGTATGATTGAAGGCCCATTTTTGTACAGCTTCTGATTTTCTTGCAGTGCCTTGAATAAGAAATTTTTTTACTTTGGAGAGACACATCGAGCATGGTACTGTTGTTGCTTTCTCACCCATTATAAATACTTTTTGATACTTCGGTAACTGCTTTTTCTAATTACACGGCAAGGTTGTGAAAATTAAAGTACAGGTTTACTTCTAAAAACTTTAGAGGACATATTGGATTGTCTTCCTCAGACTGCATGTCACTTATGACACAAGTACTTAACTAGGGTACAACAAGCTTTGACAAGACCTGGAGATAATGGGACACTGAAACTGGTGAAGAGCTGCTTCTTCTAGAGGGTCGACTTAGGAGCATGTATAGGCTTTTTTTACAAAATCAGGGAAATCTGGCTACATCTACTGGACTTAATTCATTAGCTTGCATGTGGGATCACAAGTTAGTGAATTCATTCTAAGTTTTTAGCTTGAGAACGTTCACCGGATTCTCTGGTGCCGACCCGAATATGACTTGGTGCGAGTTATCTAGCTTCAACCCTCTTGCCGTCTAGTTTATTTAATTTTGTAGTTTGATATCATTCAAGTATGACTTTTTCCTGTAAATAAATTATTATTGTAGTGCTCCTTTCTTCCGACATGCCCCAGTGCAAACAAGCAACCCAATGTAAAAAATAGGATAGTAATAATGTTAAAACAAATCCATAAACATTGTCAACGAAAAACATAGGCTATTGCAGATGCATGTGCAAGGGAAAAATAAGCAAGTTAATAAAACTTATCTGGAATCGATGTTCAATAATCTTTAGCAGATTGTAGATAGCCATAGTCTCCCACAGGTTAATCATGAACTCGAACTAGACCGCATGGTTCTGATAATTAAAGTTTTTTAGCATAAACCTCTGTTGTAGTTGTAGTTCTAAACCTTTTGTGTTGTCTTCTGATAATTATCCTGTAGTGTTCTTTTTTTTGCGAGATGCCAATTGCAAGCCATGAACTTTCCATTTATCTATATTTTTGTAGTGCCAAAGTCTTCACACCATTGTTGTATACCGCTTCTTTGTTTTTCCATTTCCAGACTCCTTAGTAAGTTTCATATCAATCCTCGGATGTATGTGTACATATCACAAATACCTTCCTGTAATCTTTCATGTGCCACACACAGATAATATCAGCTTTTATGATCTTTTTATCATCCATAATATATTTTCCTGAGCTAGGGATTTCCAAATTCTGAGTATCAACGTCACACTAATTTGAGCTAGCACTAAATTCTACCAACTTGCCCCTGCTTCCAACCTTACAGTTTTTGGTTAAGGTGCCACATTTAGAGCCTAAATTGTGCTGACGCACTTTGTTTAGTACCAGATAATTAAATGTCGTGCTAGACAGGGTTTCTGGTCATTCCATCAACAGATTGACTAAGTATGCACAAACATATATTAATAGAGTTCAATCAAATTATCGGTTAGTGTTAGGGGAGTTTAGTTCTCCTTCTATAAAGAGGAGCATGTAATTCATTTAGAGGTTATGTAAAATTTAATAACAAAACTCTGTTTTTCTCATCCCAACTATCTCTTAAATCTCTCTCTAAATTTCTCTCCTCATCTCTCTCTAAATCTCTCTTTCTACTTCTTAATCTCTGAAATTAAACACAGGATATATATATCCTGTAACAGTAGTTAGAGAAGTAAGATCGGCCGACCAGTTACTGCAAATTATTGGATGGAGAAATACTACTCCGACGGAGTTCACTTAAACAAAATCATAAGCAAACTAATCATGTACTGTAATTTTCAGCAGCAGAGAATTAATAATTGTATAAAATGTACAAAATAGAGTGTGCATGTTATTTGTACATACTAGGTCTAAAAGCAAAGAATATGACCCCTGAATATTAGTGAAAACTCAATTTCGAAAATTTTGATCAAGTAAAAAATCAAAAGACAACCAGTTTGGTTATGTTCAAGTATTGGGTTCCTGACTAATATCTTTAATATGTTCTTACTCGCAAGATCAGACTAATACAGTAATATACAACATATAAGGGCAATTTATATACGAATAACAAGTACAAGTAAGAAAAATGAATATAGGGTATTGCTTATCTGCTCAATATTTAGCCTGAGAACTAAGAAGTTAGGGTTTTGATCATCGACCTTTCCCATCTAACTTGTTGCTGATGAATCGTCAGCTGTCAAGGCCTATTTTTCCGGCTGATCAATAGTTTTTCAAAACATATTTTTATGATGAATACAATATTAATATTTATATTTTAATTTTTTTATTGTTAGTGTTAATTTCAATTTATTGGTGACTAAGATATGGATAATAGTCCAGATAATTCGACTTATCACTTGTCGTCCCAGGTTCTAGGTTCGATTCTCGCTCACCCCGAGACGATTCTCGCTCATCCCCGATATATAGGTCAAATTATTATATGGATAAAATTAATACTAGGCATGCACAACAACTTTTAATATTTTAATTTTCTTTATCAATAATAGGAATTATAATAAATCATTTAATGAATTATACATGTCAAAGTTGGTATTGGATGTTTTTAAATAAATTATTTATATATGATTGAGTTTAATAATTTTGTAAAATAGGTAGGTTAATGACAATAGATTTTTGCTAAAAATTGATGTGATGTTATAAAAAGGACCGATGAAAAAAGTGATGTTAAAAAAATAAAATGACTGTTTGATAATATTTTTAATTTGTATATATTTTGATGTAAAAAATTATAAAAAAATGTTTTTGATGAGATTTAATGGAGAAATAAACATTGCTTCTCGCAAAACTCAAACACAACTTTTTCTAAAAGTATGAAATCTTACTATTTTTAACAGCAGTTTTTATGTCAAAAACACTTTTAATTAAAGTAGCTTTTGAATTTTATCAAATAATTTTTTAGCTTTAATGAAAAGCTGCTCTATAACGACAATGTCAAACACAACCTAAGTTACATGTGTTTAGTTAAAATAGGTTTTCTAGATTCATAGCAATATGTTTTGATCATAATAAGACTCTATTAAATAATATTTCTAAAAAATTAGGTGCTTGACCCGTGTTTACATTTTATTTTGCACCCACCCAAGTGACTAAATCTAAGTATAAAAATTAAGTATATTAGAAATATATATTGTGTATTAGAAATATATTGCAAGGATAAAGAGAGAAAAGAGAGGAAATATGTTATTTTCTCAATTGTCTTTACAAGCTCAACATTGGTGCTATTTATAGGTGTTGGATATGAACTTGAAAATCCAAAAGTCTCTTAAATGAATACATGAACTTGAAATATTAAAAGTCGAGAAATTGGAGGACCAAAGGTTTGTTCTATAAAAATCCAGGGACATATATTCATAACACTCCACCTTTGATGTCCATTTTTCAATAATTGTGTCTCGTTCAAACCTTTCTAGGAAAAAACTCATTGGAAAAAAAATATTCTAGTAAAGGAAAAAGAGTACATCGATTATGAGATTTATTTTAAGTCTTTAAGTCAACACATGCCAATCTTATTTACCAATTTTTCAAAAATCGATGGGGGTATTGACTTTGTGAATAGATCTGCAAGGTTGTCACTTGAGCGAATCTGTTGGACTTCAATTTCTCCATTCTCTTCAAGATCATGTGTGAAGAAAAATTTGGGCGAGATATGTTTAGTATTATCACCTTTGATACAATATTTATCCAACTGCTCAATGCATGTTGTATTGTCTCCGAACATCACTGTCGGGACTATCCCGTCATGATGCATGTCACATGACTCCCGAATATTAATATATTGATCTCAACCAGGCACAATCTCGACTAGCTTCATGGATTGCAAGAAATTATGTATAATTAGAAGAGGTAGCAGCCAAAGATTGTTTTATGGATCGCCATGAGATGGTTGTATCCCCATAAGTGAACAAATAACTTGTTTGTGATCGAGTTTTATCTGGATCAGATAATTATCCTGCATCTGCATAACCTATTAGTACTAATTTAGATTTATTAGAATAAAATAATCTCATATCAGTTGTGCCTCGAAGGTACCGAAAAATATGTTTAACTCCATACCAATGCCTCCGAGTTGGAGCGCAATTATGTTTTGCCAATAGACTCACAGAAAATGCTATATCATGTCATGTATTATTAGCAAGATACATAAGTGCACCGATAGCGCTAAGATGTGGTACGTCAGGACCAAATAATTCTTCATTTTCTTCCCTTGGTCGAAATAAATCCTTTTTCCTATCAAGTGATCGAACAACCATTGGAGAACTAAATGGATGTGATTTGTCCATGTAAAACCGTTTAAGTACTTTCTCGGTATATGTCGATTGGTACAGAAAAATTCCATCTCTTAAGAGCTCAACTTGTAATCCAAGGAAAAGTTTTATTTTTCCAAGATCTTTCATTTCAAATTCTACCTTAAGATAATTAACTGTTTTTTGGAGCTTTTCAGGAGTTCCAATTATATTTAAATCTTCAACATACACAGCAAAAATAACAAATGAAGACTCGGTCTTCTTTATGAATATACAAGGACAAATGGGATCATTTATGTATCGTTCCCTTAACCTTTGGTACCACATTCGACCAGACTGTTTTAATCCATATATTGACCTTTATAACTTGATCGCATAAAGATCGCGAGGATGTGGACTAGATGTTTCTGGTATTCGGAATCCTTCGGGGATTCTCATATATATATGTCTTTCTCAAGGGAACCATACAAATATGTTGTCACAACATCAATTAGACGCATATCTAATCTTTTAATTACTGAAAGACTAATAAGATAATAGAAGGTCGTTCCATCCATAACAGGAGAATATGTTTCCTTATAATCAATGCCTTGTTTCTACGGAAAACCTTGAGCAACTAGACGAGCTTCGTATCTTAAGATTTTATTTTTATCATTTCTCTTTCGCACAAATACCATTTTAAAACCAACGGGTTTTGTCCCTTCAGGGGTTCAGACTACAGGTCCAAAAACTTTATGTTTATTAAGTGAGCTCTATTCATTTTCGATTGCTTCTTTCCACTTTGGCCAATCACTTCTACGTCGACATTCATCGACGGATTTTAATTCAAGATCCTCGTTTTCAATCATTATATCAAGCGCTACATTATATGCAAAAATTTTGGCGACGGTAGTGTTATTTCGGTTCCATCTCTTTCTTGTGACAACATAATTTATTGAGATCTCTTTACTTTCGACAGTTTCAGGTAGCTGTACCTCTTCTAAGGTTTCATCTATTGTGTCACAGGTCACTTGAGGAGTCTCTTCTGGATATTTTATTTTCTCTATTTGGGCATCTCTACTCTGCTCCTTTTCTTGTCCGAGGGTTTTTATATTTGGAACCGATCGGTCTTCCTCGCTTCATGTGAGACACTTGTAATATATAATAGTTGATGTCAAAGATTACTGGAACTAACAATGTCATTAGAATCTATGATCTGAGTGGAAGATTAATGAGTAGTTATTTTCAGTAATCAGTTAAGCTTGGGGCCAACCCTAAGTTAGTTGTATTGTTATCTAAATTTGTATTCTGTACTTGTAACACTTAAAGTCTATAAAAATACAAAGGAGCAGACTGGAGTCTTTTTCCTAAAATAGTATCAAGCCTAAGGATTATATTTGGAAGAAGATCAAGACGATCATGCCTCAGAAGAATTTTGAAGAAGCTTGGAGTTGAATAAATCTGTTTGGAGAAAAATGTTCTAAGTCAAGATCTCTACAAGTCACAGATTTAATATTATAGAGAAGTTATTCGAGAACTCCAGAATGACTTATCGAGAAGTCATTCAAACTCCCGAGAGTACCGCGGATAAGCAATATCTACTCGACGGATGAGCTATATATCCATTCGATGGATGAATAACATCTACTCGACGGATGAGCAATATCTACTCAACGGATAAGCTATACATCTACTCGACGGATGAGCAATATCTACTCAACGGATAAGCAATATCCACCAGGAATAGAGAAGTCAGGAAAGCTACTCGAGAACTCAAAAAGATATCGACAAGTCATTCTTTCACTAGAGAACTCAGAGTTATCGACAAGTATATATCCATTCGAGAACTCAGAGATATCTACAATCAAGTGAAGTTATGAAGACTAGAGATCTCGATGAGCTGAAGACCTCTACAAGCCAAACTCATTATGGAGAACTAGAGATCTCGATAAGCCTTTGTACTTATCGAGATATCAAGTGTTCAAATGAATTAAACTGGAGATCTCGAAGTACAGTCTCAAAGTACAGAATTGCAGATCAGTTTAATATCCAAGATAAACAATCAACAAACAATCCAACAGCTGGATTGACAAGTCTATAAAAAGCAGCTTAAAGTGTGTGCAAGATCAATGGCAAAGATTAACTGACAGAGGAAGATTAAAGTAAATACGGGATACTAAAGATATGCTAAGCCAGAAATGGAAGATTTGCTTTTCTATAAATAGAAATGACAAGTGACAGTTTAGAAAACATAATAGCATGTTTATTATCCACTGTGTAAACCAGCAGTTAACTGAGCTATAAAGTTAACACTGGTCCTCTAGTTAGAAGTAACAATAATCTTGTAATACTCTCGTAAAGAAGCTGAGCTCTTTAACTTCGAAGAGCTTAGAAATTTTGTAGCAAAGCATCTTAATTTTTAATACAAAAATTAAGTGAGTTTTGAAGATCTGTGTTCTTTATGTTGTGCAAGTTTAATTTCTGCATGAACACTTTTCTATAGAAGATTTAATTTACTTTGTTCAACCATTATCTTTCAAGAAAAGCCTAAAATCAGAAAAACACATTCACCCCCCCCCCCCCCGCCTTCTGTGTGTGATTCATTACCTAACAAGTGGTATCAAAGCAAAATATGAAAGAAAACAGATTCAAGATCTTAGAAGAATGAATACACAGAAAATCAGTAGCATCAAAATCCCTACCTTTGACAAAGCTAACTACACTTTTGGAAAAAGAAAATGATGTTGTTTATCAAGATGGTCAATCCACTCTATGTTCAGATTCTCAAGAATGGACCCTTAATTCCTATGGTAAGAGTTGAGGAATCTAGAGATGGAGATATGGTCATACCAGCTCATTATGCTCCTAAAGATCCAGCTGAGTATTCTAACCCTGAAAATGAGCACAGAAATGTTTCACATTCATACAAGCATGGTTGCTGCTAATGAAGAAGTTAGCAGATTAAAAAGTTAAATGTGAAGTTTGAAAATGAAAAACAAGAAGCTGAATTGTTGATAGTGGAGCTTGAAGCCTTGAAACAAGAAAATGGCTATCTGAAAAATAAGCTCAAGTGTGCAAATGAGCTTGAGAGTGTGCTAATAGAAAAACTGGAGAAAAGTGAAGTAAAGTTGAAGTCCTTGAAGAATGCATCTGAATTGGTTGGTCAGTACCATGAGAAAAATAAACCATGTGCAAATATTGCCATTGGTCTTGATTATAATACCTTAAACAGAAAGAAGAGAAACACTGGTGACAGAGGAAAAACAACAAAGAGTGGAAATGTTCCAGCAATGCTGAAAAATGTTGGGTCACCAGTATTTAGGACTTATGAGGTAAAATTCAGTGAAAAAGAATTGATTATCAAGCAAGAAATTGCAGACGAGGATAATGAAAAGAAGAATGCATATTCAATTCAATCTTCCAAGGCTGAAAAAAAATCTCATGGATAACCAAAGTACCAAGACTCCTTTCAAAGAAACCAAGATTGAAGATGCAAGTAAGAAGAAGAAAAATAGAAGTGGAAGAATTGGGAAAACCAAAAGCAACAATCTGAACTATATTGCAGATCTTCCTGGAAAAAAGTGTGGAATATGTAGTTCTACAAATCATCTAACCCATCTTTGTAAAAAGGGTGTTAGTAAGCCAATTGAAGGAACTTGCAAATACAATGAAGCAAATTTAGATGATCCCTACTCATTCTGTGATAAGTTTGATTGCATCCCTTGCAACTTAAAAGTGATGAAGAGTTGTCACAAACTGAGAGTAGACGTACAAAAAACACAAACTGAGTCTACATCAGAAAGGGAAAATTCACAACAATCATTAAACTCTATTTTATCTGAAACAAATCACTCTACTTCTGCTAAATCAGTTAACAAGAAGAAAGTACCCAACACTGCTTAGGTTACTAAACACACATGAATCTCATTGTGTGCAGGGCAAAGTGAAGAAAGTCATATGGATCATTGAAAGTGGATGTTCCAGTCATATGATAGGTGATAAGACCCTGCTATCACAGTTTGAGGAGAAAGCTGGCCCATTGGTGACCTTTGGAGACAACAGCAAAGGATTCGCAATGGGATATGGCAAGATTGTTTCTGAAAATGTTGTCATTGATGATGTAGCACTAGTAGCTGGTCTTGAGGTGAATCTTCTCAGTGTTAGGCAATTTGCAGACAAAGGCTTTGAAGTTTTATTCAACAAAGAAGAATACACCTTTGTCAGCAAAAAAAACTGGTGAAATTGCTTTGAAAGGAGCAAGAAAAGGAAGCTTGTTTGTTGCAGACTTGGGCTCAACAAATAAGGATGGTATTTGCTGCTTCTACACCCAGGCATCAGAAGAACAAAGCAAGTTAAGACACAAGAAGTTGTCTCACTTGAATTTCAAGGCAATTAACAACTTAGTCAAAAAGGAGTTAGTAAGAGACATGCCCAAGCTGGAGTTTGCTCAAGTTGAAGTCTGTGAAGCTTGTCAGAAAGGAAAGATGAAAAGATCTAGTCACAAGTCAAAAAATGTGAATTCTATTAGTGCACCCTTGCAACTTATTCACATGGACTTGTTTGGACCAGTAAATGTCTTATCAATCTCAAGGAACAGATATGCACTTGTGATGGTGGATGATTTCTCAAGATACACTTGGGTAGAGTTCATGTACTCTGAAGATGAAACTCCACATATCATAATTGAGCACATCAAGAAGATAAAAAAGCAGGCTGAAGATTTCAATTGTGTGAAAAGACTGAGAAGTGATAATGTAACAGAATTCAGAAATGCTACATTAAGTGAATTCTGCAAAGGCAAAGGCATTGTTCAAGAATTCTGAGCTGCCAGGACCCCTCAACAAAATGGTGTAGTTGAAAGAAAGAACAGGACATTGGTTGAAGCTGCTAGAACAATGCTGCAAGATGCCAAGTTGCCAACAAGTTTCTGGGAAGAGGCTGTCAACACTGCATGTTATACTCAGAACAGATATCTCATTAACAAGGCACATGGCAAGTCATCCTACTCAATCATGTCCAAGAGAAAGCCAATTGTAAAGCATCTTCATGTGTTTGGAAGCAAATGTTACATTTTGAAAGATAATTCTGAATATGTGGGAAAATTTGACTCAAAGGTCTTTGAAGAAATTTTTCTGGGATATTCACCGGAAAGAACAACCTACAAAGTGTATGTGACTAATCAAAAGAAGATTATGAAAAGCACAGATGTGACCTTTGATGATGACAAGTGTCCAGGCTTGGAATGCCTTGATAATAAAGAAGTTGAAGCCCATATATTTGAAACCTCAACATTGATAGTGATTCTGATGGAGAAGATGATGTCAATGCACAACAAATGATGAAAGAAGAGTCTACTGAACAGGGAAATCATGGTAATGGAAGCTCATCTCAGACACCTAATCTTGATGGAACAAACTCAGGGGGAGAAAGAAAAGAAGGATCTACCAGTCATACTAATAATGAAGAAAATAATGAAGATACAAGTCAACAAACTCACACTAGGAAATGGGATAGAAGTCACACCAGAGAAGCAATTATTGGTGATCCTACTGCTGGTGTGAGGACTAGAAGTGCAACTACTAATGAGTGCTTACATGCATATTTTCTGTCTCAAGCAGAGCCTAGGAAAATTGATGAAGCTTTGCTGGATCCTGACTGGATATCTGCCATGCATGAAGAGCTGAATCAGTTTGAAAGAAGCAAAGTCTGGAAGTTAGTTCCTGCACCAAAATAATTTTATTATTTGGCATGACCGGTGGGGACATCCGGTTCGATTATGATGCGGAGAATTATTGAAAACTCACATGGACATCCATTGAAAAACCAGAAGATTTTTCAATTTAATAAATTCTCGTGTGCTGCTTGTTCTCAAGGAAAATTAGTTATCAAGCCTTCTTTGGCAAAAGTTAAAAGTGAATCTCTTAAGTTTTTAGAAAGGATTTAGGGTGATATATGTGGACCCATTCACCCATCATGTGGACCATTTAAAAATTTATGGTAATAATTGATGCATCAACACGATGGTCACATGTGTGTTTATTATCTTCTCGCAACCTGGCTTTTGTAAGATTACTTGCATAAATTATTCGATTAAGAGCACAGTTTTTAGATCATAATATCGGTACGATCCGTTTAGATAATGCTGGAGAATTCACATCATGAGTTTTCAATGAGTATTGTGTGTCAATTGGAATTAATATTGAACATTTCTTTGCTCATGTTCATAGACAGAATGGTCTAGCAGAATCATTCATTAAACGACTTCAATTAATTGCCAGACCATTGATTATGAGAACGAATCTCCCCACTTCAGTTTGGGGGCATGCTAGTTTGCACGCAACATCACTTGTACACATTAGAACTATAAGTTATCATAAATTTTCTCCCTTACAATTGGCTTCTGGAAGAGAGCTTGATATTTCTCATCTGAGAACTTTTGGATGTGCGGTATATGTCCCAATTTCTCCACCGCGATGAACAAAGATGGGTCCCCAAAGAAGATTAGGAATATATATTGGCTATGAATCTCCCTCTATAATAAAATATTTTGAACCATTGAGAGGTGATATGTTCACAACAAGATTTGTTGATTGTCATTTTGATGAAATAGTTTTCCCTAGCTTAGGAGGAGAGAATAAGATTATTCTTGGAACATGGGGAGAAACTAAACTGCTGAAAAAAGGAATTACATGGAATGCATCACCATTGAATACTTATGATCCCCGTACAAATCAATGTGAACATGAAGTTCAGAAAATAATTCATCTACAAGGTATTGCGAATCAGTTGTCTGATGTATTCACTGATATAAATAGAGTGACTACGTCACACATACCAGCTGAAAATGCTCCTGTAAAAATAGAAGTCCCAGAAGAACAAATAATTAAAGCAAGTGAATCAGTGTTGTTAGGTAATGAATCACACACACAGGGGGGTGAATGTGTTTTTTCTGATTTTAGGCTTTTCTTGAAAGATAATGGTTGAACAAAGTAAATTAAATCTTGTATAGAAAAGTGTTCATGCAGAAATTAAACTTGCACAAAATAAAGAACACAGATCTTCAAAACTCAATTTTTGTATTAAAAATTAAGATGCTTTACTACAAAATTTTTAAGCTCTTCGAAGTTAAAGAGCTCAGCTTCTTCTCGAGAGTGTTACAAGATTTTTTTGATCTAAATTGTTACTTCTAACTAGAGAACCAGTGTTAACTTTATAGCTCAGTTATCTGTTGGTTTACACAGTGGATAATAAACATGCTATTATCTTTTCTAAACTGTCACTTGTCATTTCTATTTATAGAAAAGAAAATCTTCCATTTATGGCTTAGCATATCTTTAGTATCCCGTGTTTACTTTAATCTTCCTCTACCAGTTAATATTTGCCATTGATCTTGCACACACTTCAAGCTGCTTTTTGTAGACTTTCAATCCAGCTGTTGGATTGTTTGTTGATGGTTTATCTTGATATTAAACTGATCTGCAATTCTTACTTTGAGACTGTACTTCGAGATCTCCAGTTTGATTTATTTGAACACTTGATATCTCGATAAATATAAAGGCTTATCGAGATCTCTAGTTCTCCATAATGAGTTTGGCTTGTAGAGGTCTTTAGCTCATCGAGATCTCTAGCTTCATAACTTCACTTGACTTGTAGATATCTCTGAGTTCTCGAATGGATATAGACTTGTCGATAACTCTGAGTTCTCTAGTGAAAGAATGACTTGTCGATATCTTTTTGAATTCTCGAGTAGCTTTCCTGACTTCTCCCCTCCCGATGGATATTGTTATCCATTGAGTAGATATTGTTGATCCGTCGATTAGATGTATAGCTTATCCGTCGAGTAGATATTGCTCATCCATCGAGTAGATATTATTCATCCATCGAGTGGATATATAGCTCATCCGTCGAGTAGATATTTCTTATCCATCAATACTCTCTGGAGTTTAATGACTTCTCGATAAGTCATTCTGGAGTTCTCGAATGACTTCTCTATAACATTAAATCTGTGACTTGTAGAGATCTTGACTTAGAACATTTTTCTCCAAACATATTTATTCAACTCCAAGCTTCTTCAAAATTCTTCTGAGGCATGATCGTCTTGATCTTCTTCCAGATAGAATTCTTAGGCTTGATACTGTTTTAGGAAAAAGACTCCCGTCTGCTTCTTTGCATTTTTACAGATTTAAGTGTTACAAGTATAGAATACAAATTTAGATATCAATACAACTAACTTAGGCTTGGCCCCAAGCTTAACTGATTACTGAAAATAACTATTCATTAATCTTCCACTCAGATCATAGATGCTAATGACATTGTTAGCTCCAGTAATCTTTGACATTATCTATTATATATTACAAGTGCCTCACATAAAGCGAGGAAGACCGATCAGTTACAAATATAAAAACCCTCGGAAAAGAAAAGGAGCAAAGAGTAGAGATGCCCAAATAGAGAAAATAAAATATCCTTAAGAGACTCCTCAAGTGACCTGTGACACAATAGATGAAAACCTTAGAAGAGTACAGGAACCTGAAAATGTCGAAAGTGAGAGATCTCAATAAATTATGTTGTCACAAGAAAGAGATGGAACCGAAATAACACTACCATCGATGAAATGTTTGCATATAATGTAGCGCATGATATAATGATTGAAAACGAGGATCTTGAACTAAAATCCGTCGATGAATGTCAATGTAGAAGTGATTGGCCAAAGGGGAAAGAAGCAATCGAAAATAATTGAGTTCACTTAATAACATAAAGTTTTGGACCTGTAGTCCGAACGCCTGAAGGGACAAAACCCGTGGTTTTAAAATGGTATTTATGCGAAAGAGAAGTGATAAAAATGAAATCTTATGATACAAAGCTCATCTAGTTACTCAAGGTTCTTCGTAGAGACCAGACATTGATTATGAGGAAACATATTCTCCTATTATGGATGGAACGACCTTCCGTTATCTTATTAGTCTTTCAGTAATTGAAAGATTAGTTATGCGTCTAATGGATGTTGTGACAACATATTTGTATGGTTCCCTTGAGGAAAGACATATATATTAGAATTCCGGAAGGATTCCGAATACCAGAAATATCTAGCCCACATCCTCGTGATCTTTATGCGATCAAGTTACAAAGGTCAATATATGGATTAAAATAGTCTGGTCGAATGTGGTACCATAGGTTAAGGGAACGATACATAAATAATCCCATTTGTCCTTGTATATTCATAAACAAGACCGAGTCTTCATTTGTTATTGTTGCTGTGTATGTTGAAGATTTAAATATAATTGGAACTCCTGAAGAGCTCCAAAAAACTGTTAATTATCTTAAGGTAGAATTTGAAATGAAAGATCTTTGAAAAACAAAACTTTTCCTTGGATTACAAGTTGAGCTTTTAAGAGATGGAATTTTTCTGCACCAATCAACATATACCGAGAAAGTCCTTAAACAGTTTTGCGTGGACAATCACATCCATTTAGTTCTCCAATGGTTGTTCTTCTTTGTGAGTTGCATTTAGATTTATTCTTCCTTCTCCCCTATCGGAAAAGAATATTATTATCTGACAACATCCATTAGCTGTTTTGAAATTTAGATATATTCTCCCCCTTTTTGACATTATCTTCAGGAAGAAAGATCCAGCTAGATGCACATTGTTCAAGCTTTTATCAATGTTCATTTAGAACACTATCAGCAGCTTCAAGCTTTAGTGAAGTCTGTAGTGATGAGTTTATCAAGTAGAATAGAATAGGAAATTCCTAAGCTCTCTGTTCTTTGAAATAAGTAGTCTCACTACTTCTCACTGCACTATCCTCATGACTTTTAAGAGTCCAGAGTAACCTCACAAGGATTGTTAAATACAGACACTCATCTACCTCTCCGTTTGCCAGGAAAGATCCTGCCTCACTTATTTTCTGTGATTCTCTCAATCTTTTCTCACATTCTCACATGAAAGGCTCAATTGTTGTTTGTGCTACAAAAATAAGAGGTGGCTGAGAAGAGTTAATCTATGATCATATGATTAGGGGAAATTCCATATAGGCCTAATCATACTCATTTCACTAGAATAGTGAGTGCATAAGCATCTGTGACTGGGTCACAGTTTGGCTCACAGATTGCTCTGTGTTATGACAGGTGTGTTATCCTCCACTTATAGTGGGAACCTCCAATTGAATTGGAGGGGATTTGACTGGGTTACTACCATGTGCACCAGCCTCAAACCCTTGTATGTCTTGCAACATACTGGCACTTGAATGTGCTATGCTTGCCTTTCTCATGACAGGATCATGGGCAATTGTACTTCTAGTTCTTACGACTAAGGCCGCTTTTGCTAGAGTTATGAGGGGAGTTGTTCCTTCTTGAGGATCCTCCAATTGAATTGGAGAGGATTTAGATAGCTCCCCCTCAGGAGTACTACCCTCAAACCTATCAGTTTGTTAAGACTGTTTTGCACATGAAAGTGCATGAGTGATATTCATGAAAAATCAATAAGTTGCCATGTTTGTGATACCAGTTCCTTTTTCTCAAACAACAAAACAACTGAAGAACATTCTGGGGATTTTGTCCTTTGTAAAACAGGTTCCTTTTGGGATTTACCTGATTGGGATTATGTTTGAGTTTTTGTGTGTGTTGATGTGTTGGTGAACTGCAGTTTATTTGAAATGTTTTAGCTGCAGTTTTAGTACTAATACCTGTGGATAGATTATCTGAATCCCCTGTTGTGTTGAACCTGTAATGCATTGAACAAATGTACCCCCTTTTTGAGTTTCGTTAGACAAAGACATTGTAAGATATTTTAGTTTCAAGCATTATTGCAGAGAAGACAATATTCAATCATATAAGCATAGGAATCATTACACAAAAAAGAATGCTTAGAGAAGAATTTGAATTTTCATTAATAATGGAAACATAGTACATTAAGACATAGATTCAACAAGTAATCCTAATCCTAACTACTCTAGTTTGGACTTCTTCTTCTCTGCCTCCAAGCTCCTTGCCCTGCGCTGATAAGCTCTAGACCTGGAGTGTGCAGGAGAAATGATTCTCTCCTGCAACTCCAGAGCAGCAAGGCGTTGCTGCTCAGCTACTCTTGCACGTCTCTCCTACTTGAGAGAGACTTCCATCTCAAAGAAAAGGATGTGAGTTGATAATCCCATGAGAGTTCATCAAAGATCTCTCTTGGAATATCAAAGGGGCTATAAACAACCCCCCGAGACGGACACGAGTCCGAAGGGATCAAAGTAAATTTGATCTTCATCTAAATGATGAACATGTGATAAGCTCCATGATTAAGTCTGTAAAAGACCGGGGCATCCATTTGAGAAAGAGAGAGATGAACAGGAGGTGAGTTTGAAATCAGATGTTTGTTGAGAATAGGAGAGATGAATGATAAAGAGTGAAGCGTTTTAATTTATAGAGGAAGTAAAATAGAAACCAATAGACTCTTGAGTTGCCCGGATAATAAGAGTAATACACATAAGCATATTTGACAGTTAGAAATGATTAGTTACTATTCCCCATGCAAGTACTCAAGAATATTAGTTCACTATTTAGAATAAATGTCCCCATGCAAATAAACAAGTACTCCCTACAAAAAATAACTACTCCTATCAGCATATAGTCAAATAATTTAACCACTATCAGCATACTCAAAATAAACAAATAATGTACTAGTCTACCAACATTAGACTAACCTATTTTTACATAAACAAGAAATCACAAGAGTATGTAAATGTGTCAATAAGTCAGAGAAATTAGAGACAAAGTATGTCAAAAGTATTTTTCTGAACATAATTTATGATTTAAATTTGTTCAGTTTTTCATACTTTTTGCTTCTTTTATCTGTTATTTATTAACTTCATATACTGAGGATATGAAGTAATAAATATTCAGTTTTCTTAGAATTTAAAAAAAAATTCCAAGTTCAAATTAATCGAGAAGTCTGGGTATTTATAGTGAAAGTAGATGACTTGTCGAGAACTCAAAAATAGATATTTGGAGTTTGTCTATCGATAAGTCATTTAGAGAAGTGAAGTACATATCGAGAAGTCATTTTAAATCACTCTTATAGATAACTCAAACTTGACTTATCGAAATGTCAAAAAATACCCAGTTTGTCCCCAAAAGTGGACTGAATTAATTCGAACTTTTACTTGAATAAATTTAAAATAAAATTAGAATGCATTTTCCAAAAGTATTTTACTAAAATAATTTATCAATTTAAATTATCTCAGTTCTGAGTTATTGATAAATTAAAGTTTGTACTTATAGAGAACTCTGTGAATGAATACTTTTAGAGAACTCTATAAGGACTTATCGATAAGTCATTTTGAACCTATCGAGAAGTCACTCGAGAAGTCAGTAAGTTGACTTATCGAAGACTCACTCGAGAAGTCCTAAAATGACTTGTCGAGAAGTCACTTTATACTTATCGAGAACTCAGTTCTCTAGATACTTTTGGTTATTGTAATTCTGCCTTGAGTTAATTTTACATATTAAGGATGTAAATTAACAACTAAGCAGTTCACTCAGAATTTGAAACATTCCAAGTTAATTATATTTGAAAGACAAATATACAGAGATTTCTGAAATATTTATAATTCATATTTCAGTTAATTTCCAATTTAATCAAATTAATTTTGATTTACTGGAGATTAATCTGCTGCACAATATTTGCTGAGTTCTTGCCTTAGGATGAAGAATTGAGCATTCCAATTTCACCTACAAGTCTAGTAAAAGTTGCTTCATCCAAAGGTTTAGTAAAAATGTCAGCTAGTTATTTTTTCTGTTGGTACAAAAATGAGCTCAATGGTACCATTAGTAGCATGTTCTCTAATGAAATGGTACCTCACATCAATGTGCTTTGTCCTAGAATGATTAACTGAATTAGCTACTATAGATATAGCACTAGTATTGTCACACATGATAGAAATTTTGTGTAACACTAGGCCATAATCCATTAGCTGATTTCTAATCCAAAGCACTTGAGCACAACAACTCCCTGCATATGTATTCAGCTGTAGAAGTTGATACAGATTGTTGTTTCTTGCTGTACCAAGATACAAGTCTTTGTCCAAGAAATTGACAGCTTCCACTGGTACTCTTTCTGTCAACCCTGCATCCAGCAAAATCTGCATCTGTGTATCCAACAGCTTCAAAACCAATCCCTTAGGATACCATAATCCCAAGTTTGGAGTTCCCTTCAAATATCTGAAAATCCTCTTTACGGCCATCAAATGTGATTCTTTTGGATTGGCTTGAAATCTTGCACATAGACATGTTGCAAACATGATGTCTGGTCTACTTGCTGTCAAGTAAAGCAATGATCCAATTATCCCTCTGTAACTTGAGATATCTACACTCTTGCCCTTTTTATTTTCATCCAACCTTGTTGCAGTAGACATAGGTGTAGATACAGGTGAAAAATCAACCATTCCAAACTTTTTCAAAAGATCCTTGACATATTTAGTTTGGCTGATGAAGATGCCATCACTCATTTGGCTGACTTAAAGTCCAAGAAAGTAACTCAGTTCCCCCATCATACTAGTTTCATATTCACTTTGCATAAGCTTGGAGAATCTTTGGCACAACTTCTCATTAGTAGAACCAAAGATAATATCATTTACATAGTTCTGAACTAGGATCATATCTCCACCATGTTTCTAGTAGAAGAGAGTCTAGTCTATGGTTCCTCTAGTAAAACCATGCTTCAATAGGAAATCTGATAATGTATCATAACAAGCTCTAGGTGCCTATTTTAGTCCATATAGAGCCTTGAGTAACTTATACACAAAGTTGGGAAATTTTGGATCCTCAAAGCCAAGAGGTTATTGCACATAAACTACTTCTTCTAGCTCACCATTCAGAAAGGCACTTTTGACATCCATTTGATACACTTTAAAATTTGAATGTGCAGCAAATTCTAGAAAAATTCTTATAGCTTCAAGTCTTGCAATAGGAGCAAAAGTTTAATCATAATCAATCCCTTCTTCTTGTGAGTAGCCTTTTGCAGCCAACCTTGCTTTGTTTCTGGTGACTATACCATTTTCATCCATTTTGTTCCTGAACACCCATTTTGTTCCAATAATGCTTCTGTTCTTTTATATCGATAAACTTCCGATTTATGATAGTATTTGCTTCAATTGTACGATTATTTGTATAATATAATCCGAAAGTAAAGGCAGGTAGTTGTTCCCTAACACTTTTCTTACCTGGGATGATGCATGTGATGTAAAGGAATTTTTATCCTCTTTATTTATTGTTTCAACATGATACCCATTTATGCGGATATCTTTAAAGCATAATAAATTTCTTTGTGAATTTCAAGAGAGTAATGCATCATCTAAAACAATTTTTGTTCCTGTAGGTAACAAAAAACAAGCTCTTCCAGTGCCTTCAATTATATTTGTACTTCCGAAATTGTATTAACATTACCACTACATTTCTGCAAATAAGTAAAGTATTTTTCATTTATAAGAATGGTGTGAGTAGTTGCACTATCTACAAAACAAATATCTTCGTTTAATATGTGACCAACGCGAGAATTAGAATAACACTTCAAAAAAGTACATAGAATTAGTAACTTGGTGATAATAATTAAATAGATTAAATAAAAACAAACTTTTCAACCAAACAATTATTCATATCATATCTGTATCATTCATATTGATGTTTCCTTCAGGAATTTTTTAAAAATCAGTCACATCTAAATGTGTCATGTCAGAAGGGTTGTACTCGGGTTTTTCATTCCGGAAAGCTAAGTTTACTTCAACAATCTTTCATTTCTCCTTCTGGGATGCTTTGTATATATCAACTAAGTGTTTAGGGTACGACAAGTACGCGACCAATGACCCTTCATACCGCATCTATAGAAAACATTCTCAGCATTCTTTTGTCCCCTTTTATCTTTCTCCACCCTTTCATTCTTTTTTACCAACTTCGGGTTGTAGTTTGATTTTCGTTGTTTAAAATAATAGTTGTTCCTTACTTGATTTTCGCGACCGTGTCCATGTTCACGGCCACGTCCACCACCATGTCCTCGCCAAAAATTATAAGTTGCCACATTCACTTCAGGGAAAGGGCTAGAGCCAGTTTGGTGAAACTCATGATTCTTTATTAAAACTTGTTATTTTGTTCAGCAACAAGAAGATAAGAAATTAAATCTGAATATTTTATAAAACCTTTTCACGGTATTGTTGCTGGAGGAGTACATTTGGGGCATGAAAAGTTAAATAAGTTTTTTCTAACATGTCCGCGTCAGTAATATTTTCTCCACATAAATTTAGTTGAGAGCTGATTTTAAATAAAAAGTGCGGAGTTATATTCACTGGAGGTTTTAAAATCTTGAAGTCTCAAATGCATCCAGTCATATCGAGCTTTTGGAAGAATCACAATCTTTTGGTGATCATATCTATCATTTATTTTTCCAAAGTTCAAGTGAATTTTTCACAGTAATGTATTCAGTTTTAAGTCCATCATGGAGATGACGACGAAAAAATCATTGCCTTTGCGCGGTTTGATTCAGATTCTTTTTTTCTCTTTAATAGTGTCTCCCAGACCTTGTGCGGCCAAATAAATTTCATGTCTAGTTTCATGATAAATAATTCTTTTCGGCAATATCAAGAGCCTCAAATTCAAGTTCGGTAAAATTTGACATATTTGAAACTACCACATTTATAAAATGTTAAAGAAGAGTACATATAATCTATAATTAATTTTATTAAGTATAGTTGACACACCTTAATTACTAAACAGGAGAGATAAGTGATTATATATATCTGTTAGATATATTTGTGATGTCATGTCTAATAATGATTTGTGTTTGGTTTTCAGATCTTGACTAACAGGACAAATCAGGACTTAACTGGAAATCAGTACTTATACTGAAGTCAGAACTTAAGTTATCAGAACTTAAGATATTAGAAGATATTTATCAGAAGATAATATCAGGACTTAAGAAGACTTTCAGATAAGGAAGGCGCTGATTGAAAGGAAAGAAGATCGAGACTAAAACAAGAAGATATATGCAGGAAGAAGAATTCTATGAAGAATAGAAGACTTGGAGGAAAAGTTAACTAGTTGATATATTTTAGGATACAGAATCATATTTGATATCAATTAGAAGATTATCTTGTAACTGTGTGTCTATATAAACACATCATAGGGTTTACACTATAAGTGTTATCTTAATCGAGATATTATTTATTGTAACCCTAGCAGCTCTCGTGATATTTGTTCATCACTAAGAGAGAACGTTCCTATATAATACTGTTTTTATAAGATTATTCTGTGTTTCATACTTGTGTTCTTAATTCGATTTGATTGTAGTATACACTTGTAACCCCCCTTCTACAGTGTTTGTGACCTAACAAGTGTATCAGAGCCTATCTGTTAACACAAATACAGTAAAGATCCAAAAATCTTGTCTGAAGAAGAACAAACTCCAACCAAGCCCACCAAAACTGAAGAAACTCCAAAGACTCAAATCCATAATCAATATGAGACTATAGGGTTCCCATACTGAAACCTTCTAGTTTCCCATATGAAAGTGAGGATGACTATGATTGGAAGCTACAGATCCAGAATACCTTGACAGAATAAATGAAGGACCACATAAGCCAACCAAGCTCTCTGTTGTAGTTGCAGATCAGCCAGCACAGACTGTACCAAAGGAGAAAAGTGAATATACAGCTGAAGATTCTCATATATTGCCAAGGATGCAAAGGTAAGGCATTTGTGCATAGTGCCATTGATAATGTCATGTCAAACAGGTAATTAACTGCAAGACTGCAAAGGAGATATGGGATGCCTTGGAGATAAGATGCCAGGGAACTGATGCAATTAAAAAGAACAGGAGGACTATACTCACTCAAGAGTATGAGCACTTTGACTCAAAACCTGATGAGTCATTAACTGGTTTATATGACAGATTTGTCAAATCTTGAATGATCTGTCACTGGTGGATAAGGAATATGATCTTGAAGATACTAATCTTAAATTCCTTTTAGCTCTTCCTGAAAGTTGGGATTTGAAGGCAACTACTATAAGAGACAACTATGCTCTTGATGAAATTTATGGTATGCTCAAAACTCATGAACTTGAGATGGATCGAAGAAGCAAGAGGCATGGGAGAAAGTCAAGAACAGTTGCTCTTAAGGCTGAGGAGGAATCCCCCAAAGTGGCTGCCTCAAAGAAAGGCAAAGGAAAGGCTCTCATCACAAAGTCTGATGCTAAGTCATCAAGTTCTGATAGTGATGAGGATTCAGAAACTGAAAGACTATCTGAGATGGATGCTGATGAAGAGATGATGAAATTGTGCGCTCTTATGGTGAAGGGTATCACAAAGATAGCCTACAGGAAATTCAGAAGGGGAAAGAAGTTTTCCAGGAAAAGTGGAAGTTCTGATAAGAAGGTTCGAAAATCTGAAGGCAAAGCAGGAAAGTCTGACAGAGGAGATTACTCAAATGTTAAATGCTACAATTATGGTGAGAAAGGCCACATATCTCCTGATTGCAAGAAAGGAAAAGGTGACAAAGGCAAGGCACTTGTCAAAAGAAGAAAAGCTGGACATACACTTCAGGTTCTGAGATGAGGTAAACTATGCTTTGATAGCAAATGCTGATAGCAGTTCTGATATGCTGAGTTAAAGGTACCTCAAACAACTTATGCTTTTCATACTGATGATATTACTGAGTTGAGATCTTATCTTAAAACCATATTCATTAGCTATAGAGATCAGACTTTAACATGTGATAGGTTAACTTCTGAAAATCTGGCTTTTAAGAAAAGGAATGACTATTTAGAAAAGGAGTTAGTTATGTTCCATCAAACTCAGAAAGAAAGATATGATGCTTTTTATGTTAGAGATGAAGTGTTAAAATTGAATCAATCTCTAAAAACTGAGTTAGAAAAGGAAATAGAGATTATCAGGACTTGGACTAACTCTGGCTGAACAACTCAGAATTTACTAAGTAGTTGAAACTGGAAAGAGGGCTTAGGTTATGGAGATGATAAAAGTGAAACAGGAACTGAACAAATTAAGCCAATTATTGTTAAACAGACTAATAAGCCAAAGGTAAATCCTGTTAAGTTTGTAGCTAAAACTGTAAAGTCTGATTCTGAAAAAATGAAAGATATTGAGACAGAAGTTAAAGCAGAGTCAACTTCTGATAAGTTAAAACAGGATAAACCAGCTGAAGTTAACATAGACTTAATGACAAAGAAGCAGCTTAAGTATAAGCTGAAAGAGATTAAGAATGTAAACAAGATAAAGCCACCTAGGAAAAATAGGAATGGAAAGGAAGGTGTGAATAAAAGCAATAATTATATGCCTGTTCCTAATGCTCCTAGAAAGAAATGCTATAACTGTGGAAATTCTAACCATCTGGCTTCTTTTTGCAGGAAGAATAAGAATATAAACTCCTTACCTTCTAAGTCAGGAGTTAAGAGTCAGTCTGTTAGGTTTAAGCCAAAAAACCTTGTTTTCATTGTGGTAGTTTATGGCATTCCATTTATACTTGTAAGGAATATCATAGTTTGTACTATGATTATTATCAAATAAAACCTTCTTTAAAGAAAGTTAGCATTATTCCTTCTAGTGTAAGTTCTGATGCAAAGTCTGATACTGTAAATTCTGATAAGAAAAATGTTAACATAAACTCTGATGTTAAATCCGCTGCAAATGTTAACAAACTTAATAAGGAAAGGATCCAAGCAAGTCTGGGTCCTTAAAACTAATCATTAGTGGTCTTTGTGATTGCAGGGCAACAGGAAAAATATCCTAGTTCTGGAAGTGGATGTTTAGGACATATGACTGGAAATAAAGCCCTGTATCAGACTTTATGGAGAAAGCTGGCCCAGAGTTTCTTATGGAGATGGCAACATGGGAAAAACTCTGGGATATCGCAATATCAATCTTGGGAATGTCATCATTGAAAAAGTAGCTCTAGTCTCAGGACTTAAACACAATCTACTGAGTGTTAGTCAAATCTGTGACAGGTTATCATGTGGATTTCTTTGAAGAACACTGTGAAATTGTAAGCAAAACTACAGGCAAAGTTGTTCTAAAGGGATACAGGCATGGTAACATTTATGAAGCCAAGCTTTCAACAAGTTCTGATGGTTCTGCAATATGTCTGTTAAGCAGAGCATCAATTGAAGAAAGCTGGGATTGGCACAAGAAACTCTCTCATTTAAATTTCAAATATAAATGAACTAGTCAAGAAAGAGCTTGTGAGAGGACTGCCAAAATCAGTATTTGCTCCTGATGGCCTTTGTGATTCATGTCAAAAGGCAAAACAAAAAAATCTTATTCAAGAGCAAGACTGAATCTTCAATTCTTGAGCCTTATCACTTACTACATGTTGATCTATTTGGTCCAGTGAATGTCATGTCTATTGCAAAGAAGAAATATGCTATGGTCATAGTAGATGAGTTTCCACATACAATGGGTGTATTTCTTGCACACAAAAAGTGAAACTGCATCTATCTTGATTGATCATGTCAAACAACTGGATAAGTTGGTCAAAGACTCTGTGAAAATCATAAGAAGTGATAATGGCACTGAGTTCAAGAATTTGATTATGGAAGAGTTCTATAAAGACCATGGAATAAAGCAGGAATTCTCTGCTTCTGGAACTCCACATCAAAATGGAGTTGTTTAAAGAAAGAATAGAACTCTTATTGAAGCTGCACGAACTATGCTTGATGAAGCAAAGTTACCAACCTACTTTAGGGCTGAAGTGTGCAGACTGCTTGTTTTACTCAGAATGCAACACTTATCAACAAGCATGGAAAGACACCATATGAGATGGTGAAGAAAAAGAAGCCAAATCTGAAGTACTTTTATGTATTTGGATGCAAGTGTTTTGTTCTTAAGACTCATCCTGAACAGCTATCCAAATTTGATCTAAAAGCTGATGAAGGAATTTTTGTTGGATATCCACTTTCCACAAAAGCCTTTGGAGTCTACAATTTAAGAACAAGGGTTGTCATGGAATCTATTAATGTCTCTTTTGATGATAAGAAGATTACTGGACTTGAAGATTTCAATGATCATGATCAGCTGAGATTTGAGAATGAAGTTTTAAATTCTGATTCTGTAAATTCTGATAATCTAAATCCTGATACTACAAACTCTGGTGTTATTGAAATTATGGTGACTACGCCAAAGGAAAATGCACCTGTGCAGGGGGAGCATATTGAAGATCCAACCACATCTCAAGAAGCATCAGAACCTAGAAAGGCTCTTCAAGTTCTGATTCATCAAGTTCTGATGGGCCAAGTTCTGATAATTCTGAAAACTCAAATTCTGATTCATCAAGTTCTGATGGGCCAAGTTCTGATAATTCTGGAAACTCAAATTCTGAAGAATCCAACTCAGAGAGCATAATTTCAGGGAGCATTAGAAAATGTTGATGGAGACAGCATGGATCATGGGGGAGCATCCAGTTCTAGAGATCACCTTCCATCTGCAAGGAAGTGGACTAAAGCACATACACCTGACTTGATTATTGGAGATGAAGCAGCAGGTGTCAGAACTAGAATAGCAACATCAAATGAATATCTCTATCATTCTTTTCTTTCTCAGGATGAACCAAAGAAAGTGGAAGAAGCTCTTCAAGATGTTGATTGGGCGCAAGCAATGCAGGAAGAGTTAAATGAATTTGAAAGAAATAAAGTATGGACTCTAGTGCCAAGATCAAAGAACAGATCAGTTGTTGGTACAAAATGGGTGTTCAGAAACAAAACTGATAGTGATGGCATAATTACAAGGAATAAAGCAAGGCTGGTTGCAAAAGGATATTCTCAACAGGAGGGAATTGATTATGATGAAACATTTGCACCAGTTGCTAGATTGGAAGCCATAAGGATATTTCTGGCTTATGTTGCTCACAAAAAGTTTAAAGTCTTTCAAATGGATGTAAAAAGTGCTTTTCTTAATGGAGAATTGGAAGAAGAAGTATATGTTGGAAAACCTCCAAGTTTTGTAGATTCAAAATTTCCTAATCATGTCTACAAACTTGATAAAGCACTTTATGGCCTTAAGCAAGCTCCAAGAGCATGCTATGAGACATTAGCTCAGTTTCTTCTGGAAAGTGGATTTAACAGAGGACAATTGACAAAACTTTATTCTATCTCAACCATGGAAAGGTCTTACTTTTGGTGCAGATATATGTTGATGATATCATTTTTGGTTCTACAAATGACAGACTTTGTAAAAGGTTTGCCAAGCTAATGCAGTCAGGATATCAAATGAGTATGATGGGAAAACATCTATTTTCTGGGCCTTCAAGTCAATCAGAATGAAGAAGGAACTTTTATTTGTCAATCTAAGTACACCAGAAATTTGTGAAGAAATTTGGAATGCAAGATTGTTCAAGTGCATCCTCCTATGACCACTGCAAGAAAATTGGATAAGGATACTGGTACATCAGTAAATATTACTGATTACAGAGGTATGATTGGCTCGCTACTCTATCTAACTGCAAGTAGACCTGATATCATGTATGCTACCTGTCTTTGTGCAAGATTTCAAGCAGATCCAAGAGAACCTCACTTAACAGTTGTGAAAAGAATTTTCAAGTACCTTAAGGGCACTGATCTAGGATTGTGGTATCCTAGGGAATCAGACTTTAAGCTAATAGGTTACTTGATGCAGATTTTGCAGGGTGCAAAATTGACAGGAAAAGCACAAGTGGAAGCTGCCAATTTCTTGGAGGCAGATTAGTTTCTTGGTTTAGCAAGAAACAAAAGTCAATTTCCACATCAACTGTAGAGGCAAGTACATTGCTGCAGGAAGCTGTTGTACACAGATTCTTTGGATGAAGAATCAGTTACTGGATTATGGGTTAGAATTTTTAAAATCCCTATTTACTGTGATAATCAAAGTGATATTGCTATGACAGGTAATCCAGTTCAACACTCAATGACAAAGCAAATCAGCATTAGGTACCACTTCATAAGGGAACATGTGATTGAAGGTACAGTGGAATTGCATTTTGTTCCAACAGATAACAACTAGCAGATATCTTCACAAAACCACTATGTGAAGCTACTTTTATAAGATTGGTAAATGAACTTGGAATGGTTTTAGGTTCTTTCTCTAAATATGCTTAGTTTATGTTCTGATACATCAGACTTTATGATCAGTATGTACTGATTTATTTGTGATGTCATGTCTAATAATGATTGTGATTAATTTTCAGATCTTGACTAACAGGACAAATCAGGACATAACTGGAACTCAGTACTTATACTGAAGTCAGAACTTAAGTTATCAGAACTTAAGATATCAGAAGATATTTATCAGAAGATAATATCAAGCTTAAGAAGACTTTCAGATAAGGATGGCGGCTGATTGGAAGGAAAGAAGATCGAGACTAAAATAAGAAGATATATGCATGAAGAAGAATTGTATGAAGAATAGAAGACTTGGAGGAAAAGATAACTAGTTGATATATTTTAGGATGCAGAATCATATTTGATATCAATTAGAAAATTATCTTGTAACTGTGTGTCTATATAAACACAGCATAGGGTTTACACTATAAGTGTTATCTTAATCGAGAATATTATTTATTGTAACCCTAACAGCTCTCGTGATATTTGTTCATCGCTGAGAGAGAACGGTTCCATTGTAATAATGTTTTATTAAGATTATTTCGTATTTCATACTTTGTTCTTAATTCGATTTGATTGTAGTATACACTGTATTCAACCCCCCTTCTACAGTGTGTGACCTAACAATATCCTTTTATTATACTTACATGTACAATAAAGGTCCAAAAAACACAAACAAATACATTTAAGCAACATGTATCATATCGAAAAATGACTGCCAGTTTGTTGATTTATCATATGTACATGATTTCGGCTAATAGATTATGATCTATTTATAATCCTAGTTCATTCACAAAGAAATAATGTTGAATAATGCAATATAAAAGGAAATTTATAAGTCTGAACAAGTTTAATGTGTATCAAAGTGTCAAGGAATAATATAATATGGGCCAAAATAAAGATGCATACATAAACCGGGGAGCAAGAAGATCAATACCAATTAAAACGAAAGTTATGAATACCAAAAATATGGCAAAAATTTCTTTAAAAAAATCAGAATATTAATGATCACATGTTTAAGGATACTAGAAACATGCATGTTATTTACTCAGAGATATGTACTGCTCACAGATATGCACATATTAACTTTTATAATAAAAATAATAAAAAATCATATGCACAACTCATTTCCATACTATACACAACCATATTATCTTTTGCATATATGAATATGCCTAAAAGATGAAAAGATCTTTAACTTGGTTGGAACGCAGCCTTGTAGAAGAAAACTTCTAGAATAATCTTGTCCTGATAATGTATTAAATATATATTGTATTAGAAATATTTATTGTAAGGATAAAGGGAGAGAAGAGAGAAAATATGTTATTTTTTCAATTACCTTTACAAGCTCAACATTGGTGCTATTTTTCTCAATTGCCTTTACAAGCTCAACATTGGTGCTATTTTTCTCAATTGCCTTCCCATCTCACTCTCTTTCTCTTCTCTCTCTCTTTCTCTCTTTTATCTCCTCTCTCTCTCTCTCTCTCTCTCTCTCTCTCTCTCTCTCTCTCTCTCTACATGCAAGATCAAAACCTAATTAGTTTTCAAAGTTTTTACCATCAATCTTAACCATTTCTAATCATCTATCACTATATCCTTTGCATGTAAGTTCTTGAGTAGGTTTTTTCAAAACCCTCTCTTAGAGTATATTCAAGAAAAGTACAA